>NC_056732.1:862935275-863042775 GCF_019279795.1 Protopterus annectens | reverse complement strand
GAAAATGTTTTTACATAACACATACTCCGTAAGCTTGAACAAAAAATTATTGAAACCAGTGGAATATAACCCAGATTTATTTAACCAATATGAAATAGCAGTGATACTGGCATCATGTGGAATATTTGTATATAGAGATGACACATCTAAAGTGCATAACCACCAGTCCGCTTCCAGTTGTGAATCCTGAATTATATTAATAAATTCAGTTGTGTCTTGTATCCTGGATCTAACATGAACCAAAAGTGATTTCAAATAATATGTAAGGAAAGTGGTTCTGTAAGAGAGCCTCTACCTGAGACAATTGGTCTCCCTGGGGGGTTGATAGAATCTTTGTGGATTTTAGGAAGTAGATATAAATATTGGGGCATTGGTTCAACCACTTTAAGTTGTTTACAAGTCTGTCTACTAATAATCCCCTCTTCCATCGCTAAATCCAGTAGAGAATCTATTTGTGCCTTAAAATTGGGTGTAGGATCAACAACCATCTTAATATAAAAATGAGTATCGGCCAGCTGTCTATAGGCCTCATCTTTATATGTACTATGATCCATAACAACAACACCACCCTCTTTATCAGCCGGAGTAATGACTATTTGATGGTTAAGTTGAAGTTCAAGTTAGTGCATGTCTCTCAGCTTGAGTATGGTTATGATGAATAGCTATGTATCTGTTAGAAAAATGCAAATCTTTAATGACACATTCCTTAAAAATAGAAACATGTTTGTCCATAGGTGGTACAAAGTCTGATTTACCAAATTTAAAATCAGTAGATCTTTTAGTGGAATCTTGGTCTGAAAAAAATACCTTAAGATTAACCAATCTGCAAAAGTCATTAACATCATTTAACAAACTGAATTCAGAAACTGGTGCAGAGGGCACGAAATTCAGACCTTTATTGAGTACTTGGATATGTACAGATGATAGTTCAAAAGATGAAATATTATGTACACTAATCACTATTTCACAATCTGTTGCAACAGTACCTGTAAACTGGGTGTTCCTGTGTCTGTTTCTATGCTTTCTGCCCCCCTGCGTGTCTTATGTCTAAAGGGTCTAAAGGGACAGACTGTTTTTGTTTAGCAGCAGGGGACACCTGATGTGAGGGAACATCATAATCAGTAGCTGAGGAATCTTCATCCTCTGAGGTCATACTAACTGAAGAATCTGTCCTTCTTAAAACTGACCTGGGCCTTTTTCTGCCTTGATTGCTTTTGTTTTTACTAACTCTATCAGTGAATCTGACATTCTTTGATACAACAAATGGTTTACCTTTGTCATAATCAGACAAATCTGTGTTTTTCTCTCGATCAGTTGTTGTTCCAAATTGGCCAAATCTTTGGCCAAAGAGGAAATATGTTCCTGGAAATAGGCTTCAGTTTGATATACCTGAGCTTCCATACAAACTTTGTTAATTTCAACTATTTGTGATTCAATAGTTCTTTCATAATACCCAATTAAGGTATTGACAAACAACTTGGCGACCTGATGTTGTGCCAAAGCCCAGTCTTGTGATAACTGAGCATCAATATTGGACACTAGGGGTTGTAGATGGATCCTAAGACCTCTAGGTGTAATGTCTTTCAGTTTATAGGCCTTGAATAACTTCAAGTGCCAGATGTTAGACCTAAGATGTTTCATGTTCTTCGTCAAATTATGAAAAATGAACCCACATTTTTGTTTGGAATCAAAATCAATATTGTTGCTATTAGTTGACCCCCTATTATTGAAGCCAAATGCTTCCAGATTATCTTTGTCAGCTGATAGACCCTGCAAGATACCATTAAGGTCCATATTGAAGCTGATGTGTGATATACAACACCAAGTTCTTAAGCCTACCGAACAAAAGTCTCAAAATATCAAAAACAGTAAATCTCTCTCTCTCTCTCTCTCTCTCTCTCTCTCTGTCTATATGGTTGTATACTGTATATGACCAGATAATTGTGGAAAAATAATCAAAAACAATAATTTGAAAGAATTATTCATTCATAAAGCAAGCCACTAACCAAATAATCTCACTATATTGGTATAATAATTGGTGTGACCATATGTATATATAATATTGAAATGTAAATATAGTGGACAATTCGTCTCACTGCCCAAAAACCTTCCTGTAATGTAAAAGGTAAATTATAGAAAGCATGAGATGATACAATCTGAATATAGAACATAAGTTACTATAATATCATGAGGACATAACATAATTATTGTAGCCGACAATTCATCTCTGCTACCAATAATTAAGAAAAGAGCCCAAACCAAAGGTCATTTGTGAAAACAAATCCTTATAAATTTAAACTGGACATTCGTCCCTTATATTATATCAAATCTATTGATATAATAAGAACCATAGATATGTATGGACCTTCGTCCCTAGTGATATAAAAAGAATGTAACAATTTGGATGAATATCCAAAAAGCTTATATGAAACCAATTCAAAAACAAATATATAGTGTATGGGGCTTAAAGTTAATGGCACACATAAATATATTATGTGTTCCACAACTAAGATGACTACAGTACAAAACCATATGCAATTAGTAATAGTTAAAAGAAACATGTAGGTAGGATAAAAACTGGGTTTGAACCATGTTGTTGTATATATACCTATGATGCTTAGTAAACTGGAGTACAAAACTGTTAAGAGGTCAGATAAGGCACTTAATAATGGCCCCTAATCTAGATATATAACAATTATCAGTCCCTTCTTAACCTAGGTACATACAACATGTGCATTGGTTAGGTCTATGGAAAAAACACTGGTATCTAATTCACAAGAGTATCATGAAAAAACAAATTATCAATGATCTTATAAAGATCCATAATGCTTTGTCGGTAGAAAAAACAGCCAGTGTCAATATAGAGGGCCAAAAACAATTAACTAATATGTAGAACTTAAAAGAAACATTAGTTATATAATGACATTCAAACAGAACCATAAAGTCCCAAAACAATGTTTTATCTCTTAGTTTGTGATGAATTCACCTATAGTTAAATAAATTAGTACTATAAGAAGGACCCATATTAATAGTTCAATAAGAGAAAAATGTTCACAACTGTTGGTATAATGCCAAGCATGAATCCACAGAAGAATACAGTTAACAGTCAGTATTAAATCCAAAAATTAAGATAAACCTGCCCAAAAGCAAACTATGGAGTTTGCAAAGTGAATATAAGCACAAGTATACCCTGGTCCACAGTACCTTGTTAAAAATGTTAGTAAATGTTGGTAGATAAAGAAGAAAAGCTGTGTTCATAAGAGCATCACAATCTCCTTTAGGTTGCGCCCAAGTTCATGGTAGAAAATTAGAGAAGAACTCTGGAAAATGTTCTTATAACCCCAAGGCGTAATGCGACAAAGAATATTGTTCACATATGATGTTAAAGTTTAAATAAATAAACCTGCAGTGATCCAAGCAGTCCAGGTGGCAAAATAAAATTTAGCCCAAATGATCTAGTCCACAGTACCTTGTAATATTGTGAACGTTGTTGCCCAGAAACCAGATAAATAATGAAAAATTCAGCCAGAAATGAACAGAATTATGCCACAGCCTTCGACATCTTCCCATTGCACAAATATGTATGAAAGGCACCAAAATAGGCCCAATGTCAATAATAGAAGAAATAATACTCCAGAGTTGGAACACCCGACCAAGATAATCGACAATCCAAAGTTTGGCAAGTAAAATCAAAAATTCCCAAACACAATATCAAAATAAGGATTCGCTGTAGCTGAAAATAATCCAAAAAGACTCGGAAGCTGTCGAAAACGATGTTGCCTGCACCTCAGGTGTCCCCAGCGTGAAACAGCAAACCACAGGAACAAACCAAGAAGCACGCACGTGGGACAGAGTGCAAGGTCCAAACCAACCATGCGAAAAAAAGCAAAGAACGGACCAGCACCAAGATGCAGGCAAATAATGTTTATTATAAATTAAATACCATTAAACAAAATTAATAGTAAGCAAACCGGTTTTGGCTGAAAATACAGCCTTCTTCAGTGCTGAAACTAAGTTCAATAAGTAGTTACCCAGCTTCCAACATCCTGGTCTTATATAGACCCTCATTTAAAGAGATATAGCCAAAAAACCTATTGGATTGTCTATACTAAGCCAATGTCATTAAAATCATAACATTATTGAAGTTTGTGAAGACCTACTTCAAAACATTGAATTGAAAAGATGAAATAAAATAAAAGAATTATTAAAATACATTCCATGAAAAAGCAGGTTAACATATTATATCATCTCATTTAGTCCAGGTTTGAACAAAGCCCCTAGCCTGGTTATCCACATTGTTTCCATATTATTAAGTTTATTATGCCAACCTGCTTTGAAATTTCTATAAATTTGAATTCTGTCAATGATAATAAATTTAAAGACAGCCGTAGGATGTTGAATGGTATGTTTATAAAGAGCATTAGACAAACAACGGTTTCTAATGGCACTGAGATGTTCACTAATCCTCAGTTTAAATGGTCTGGATGTCTGACCAACATAGAATGAAGAACAGGTACATGTAGTTAAGTAAATAACCCAGTCTGAACTGCAGTTACCAAAAATGTTAATATGATATACTTTAGATGTATTCCAGCTTGAAAATTCTTTAGTTTTCAGAATGTGTTCACAGGCACTGCAGTGCCCACATGGAAAACAGTCCAGCAATGGGTCACCAAATAAAGTAGTTTGAACAGGTATTACTGGTGTATATCTCTTGTAATGTGTAAACCTCGAATGTATGGTCCTACCCCTCCTATATAAAAAAGTGCATTTATCTGGTAAAATATCACTCAAAAGTTCATGGGATTTGAGTATGTCCCAATGTCTGTTAATGATTTCTCTAAATCTAAATGTATGAGACAATCCAATAGTTTTTTTGGTTATATCTCTTTAAATGAGGGTCTATATAAGACCAAGATGTTGGAGCTGGGTAACTACTTATTGAACTTAGTATCAGCATTGAAGAAGGCTGCGTTTTCAGCCAAAACCGGTTTGCTTACTATTCATTTTGTTTAATGGTATTTAATTTATAATAAACATTATTTGCCTGCATCCTGGTGCTGGGCCGTTCTTTGTTTTTTTCCATATATATGAGGACCACAGCTGGACAAAACGTGTGTGACCTTATACAGTCCAGAGGTCAGTGCATGTAACACTGTTATATGTCCTTGTAAGTCATTCTATGAGGGAGGGGTATGCACTGTTTTTAACCTATGCTGTTACAACATGTGAGTGATATCAGTAGTAAGACACATAAAGGTATATGGCTGTACATTTTCATACATTTCACCATGGGAACAGTGGGGGGCTACTGCTTACTGTCTTACAGATAGTTCTGTTTGTCAGTGTGATAGTGACGTTTTAAGTTAAGCATTGTTATGTAACAGATACATTTTCATTGGCACAACGAAATTCTTTCCCCCCTAGGGGTTGAGTACATAGTGTAACTGGAGGCTGCTGAACTACATCTGTAATTAATTAGAGTTTACTGATTCTTATCTTCCAGGCAAGTGTTTTTTTACTGTTGTACTACTTGAAGGCTTTGGCCTGGACAGCAACATATGTTATCCTTTCAGATTACTGCATCAAATGTTTTGTTTGAGAGTTGCATTACTCAATTATGATGTATCTCAAACACTTAACTGCTATATCAAATGGCATATACAACTGAAATAGTGCACAAATAAACATATTTATGTATGCAAACTTGTGTGTGATGTCATATCCTTTGACTTGTCTGAGGGTATATACAATAATTGTCCTTTGTGTGAAAGAATCAAACACTGGCCATTTTAAAAGGTGGCAACTGTAGGAATACTGGCTGTTTGATATGCTGTGCACCCTCTAAATATATATCTACTTATACATATCTATAGGTAGTATTATATGTATATGTGTATATACATATACCTATATATCTATATCCATATATATATATATATATATATATATATATATATATATATATATATATGTGTGTGTGTGTGTGTGTGTGTGTATGTATGACTGGAATGTTTACTGCTTCCACATTGTACATTCCCTATGGCACACAGCCTGTTCTGCGTGATATGTTATTGGTATCATCCTGACATCGTACAGCTGAGATGGATTACTGTTAACTTGTTGTGGCTGTGTTGTGTAGGGTCCTGAGTATGAGACTTGCAAGTGTTGGCTATTGTGTTGGTATTGCAAGGCAGATCTGTTCAGCTGTGGAGGAGGGGATGATATCAATAATTTTCTAGTAATCATTTTAAATAGAGTTGCTGGTTACTGAGATTTGTCTGCATACATCAACTGGACATAAGCTGTATAAGTATATTTTCTGCACTTTTTGTGGTTTTAAAATTTGGACTGTGATTCATCATATCTAGCTCTGTTGAAACTGTCTTGTGTGTGTCTTTGAAGCTCTGCAGAAATTGTTAGACTGCTTTAAAATTCCTTTAAGTGTTAATTAGCTTGGGGGGTTTCTGCTAACATTACAATCTGTGTTGGTTACATTTCTAGTAATCATTTTAAATATAGTTGCTGGTTACTGAGATTTGTCTGCATACATCAACTGGACATAAGCTGATTTAAGTATATTTTCTGCATTTTATTGTGGTTTCATAATTTGGACTGATTCCTCAGATCTAGCTCTGTTGAAACTGTCTTGTATGTGTCTCTGAAGCTCTGCACTAGTTGTTAAACTGCTTTGAAATTCCTTTAAGTGTTAATTAGCTTGGGGGGTTTCTGCTAACATTACAATCTGTGTTGGTTACATTTCTAGTAATCATTTTAAATATAGTTGCTGGTTACTGAGATTTGTCTGCATACATCAACTGGACATAAGCTGATTTAAGTATATTTTCTGCATTTTATTGTGGTTTCATAATTTGGACTGATTCCTCAGATCTAGCTCTGTTGAAACTGTCTTGTGTGTGTCTCTGAAGCTCTGCACTAGTTGTTAAACTGCTTTGAAATTCCTTTAAGTGTTAATTAGCTTGGGGGGTTTCTGATAACATTAAAACCTGTGTTGGTTACATTTCTAGTAATCATTTTAAATAGAGTTGCTGGTTACTGAGATTTGTCTGCATACATCAACTGGACATAAGCTGATTTAAGTATATTTTCTGCACTTTTTGTGGTGTTAAAATTTGGACTGTGATTCATCATATCTAGCTCTGTTGAAACTGTCTTGTGTGTGTCTCTGAAGCTCTGCAGTAGTTGTTAGACTGCTTTAAAATTCCTTTAAGTGTTAATTAGCTTGGGGGGTTCTGCTAACATTAAAATCTGTGTTGGTTACATTTCTAGTAATCATTTTAAATAGAGTTGCTGGTTACTGAGATTTGTCTGCATACATCAACTGGACATAAGCTGATTTATATATATTTTCTGCACTTTTTGTGGTTTTAAAATTTGGACTGTGATTCCTCATATCTAGCTCTGTTGAAACTGTCTTCCCCACCCTCCTTCCCTGTTCTTGGTTGTAGTTTAAATTTGGTGGCTTTTGCAGTGCCCGCCCCACCGTAGATTTGTTCTAGGACACTCCCCCAGTCCCATCTCTTTACCGCATTCTACCTAATAAACCCTTTCTGCACTTGCTTTTAGTCCTTTTTAATTTAATTACATTTTTTCAAACTGCATGTGGACTAATATTGCCACATACTCAAGTGTGCCAGCTTGCACTGCATGTGAATTGTTTTTACTACTGTTTTTGCTACTTTTCTGAAAAAAAAAATTATCTGCTTTTACTGTATTTGTGTTTCTTCCTACTTTATTTTGCTTTTGCGTCATCTTAAAAGCACTCATTTGTATTTATTACTTCTTGGTGTAACTCATTCTAAGCCTTTTAGTTTAAGCACTTGGGCTTCAGACCAGTTGTTTTACATTACGAAGGTTTGTGGTCTGCACTGTAGTGGCAGGACAGGTAGCTTACATCCTTCTAAGTTGGAAACTACTGATTGAGGGCTCAGTGTCAGTTATTCTAAAAGTGTATTAATTCTGGTTTAAGCGCTTGGGCTTCAGGCCAGTTATTTTACACTAAAAGGGTTCGTGGTCTGCACTCTTGTGGGAGGAGAGGCTGGACTCTGCTCTTCTGAGCTGTAAATTTCTGGTTAAAGGCTTATAATGCCTGTATGTTTGAACTGCTTCTTTCTGAAATTGGTACACCTTGTTTGCTGTAGCGTAGACTAGATCCAGGCCTGCTGAATCTAGCTTTGTTTGTATAACTTGAGCACTAATCCAGGCATTCTTCAAAGTATTCAATTGTATTTATTACTGATTGGTAGTAACTTGATTAAAGTGTAGCTATCATTCTAAGTCTTTTGGATTAAGCACTTGGGCTTCAGACCAGTTGTTTTACATTAGTAAGGTTTGTGGCCTGCACTGTGGTGGCAGGACAGGTAGCTTACATCCTTCTAAGTTGGGAACTGCTGACAGAGGGCTCATTGTCTGTTATTCTAAAAGTGTATTAGTTCTGGTTTAAGCACTTGGACCTCAGGCCAGTTATTTTACATTAAGAAGGTTCGCAGTCTGCACTCTTGTGGGAGAAGAGGCTGGACTCTGCCCTTCTGAGCTGGGAATTTCTGGTTAAAGGCTTATAGTGCCTGCATATTTCAACTGTTTCTTACTGAAATTGGTACACCTTGTTTGCTGTAGCATAGACTAGATCCAGGCCTGCTGAATCTAGCTCTGTTTGTATGCTTGTTGTTTGTTTGCTTGTTATTTCCCTGAAATGCTAATACCACCTAAAACACAGCTTTTCAGCACTTCTGTGGATCCCTAGTGATATCTGCATTGCTTACTGTACTCATTTCCTTGTTTTAATTAAAAGAAAGTTACTGTTTTTGTTTTTGTATTTAAGTTACCTGTAACACATTGCATTTAAGTTACCTGGCACTTGCTCACTAAAGGCACTTGCTCACTAAAGCAATTATATAAGTCAGCACTAAAAAATTAAAAGCACTACACTCTCACAAAGTCCTCTTGAGTATCTTGTTCCCCATTGGCCCTGTTTTTTTAATTATAAAGGAATTCCCAATACTATTCTAGCATGTCCAAAGGTCGGTTGTCAATCTTCTCTCCAGTCCAGCTGGTGAATCTGGGAATCTTGAGGCAATGTTACAACTGCCTCATGTACACAGACAACCCTCTCCTCCTCCCAACAAATTCCAACACATGTGAGAGATGCATCCATATAGCCAAACTGGAGGCTAAGCTCTCTCAACTCAGTACTGGCATAACCAGTCAGGAGGAGAAGGAAACCACACTCAGTACAATTCCAGTCTCACATAGACCTACCACGACAGCAAACCAAACACATAAACACACAAAAACATACAAGGATGCTCTAAATAAAAATCTGCCTAAGCAGCAGAGACCTCCAAATCAGACACCCAAGCAACCGCTACCCCAAAACAAAACACGTGCAACACATAGCTCACAAAGCCAGTGTGCCGAACAGTCACATCCCTTAAGGCTAAACAACACAACTGATACACTTGCAATAGGTGACTTTACCGTCAGGCACACTGACGTCCTGCTCACCAGGCTGAACAAGGAGAAGGTCACGGTGAGCTGCCTGTTGGGTGCTAGGATCCGCCATATAACACAAGCACTCAGGTCACTCCAAGGCAAGTACAAATATGACTCAGTCATTGTCCATGCTGGTGTGAATGACCTGAGACGTACCTCCCTGGACTACATGAAAAGAGACATAGAGGAGCTCTCTGAGCATGTGGCCCAGGCCGGTATGACCCTGACCTTGAGTAGCATCTTACCCTCACCAAGAATGATGCCACAATATGAAGACAAGATAATCAATTTCAACAATTGGCTTAAGTATTGGTGTCTTTCAAAGGGGATCCAATACCTGTCAGCCTGGGATGACATGCTCGACAAGCCACGATGCTTCACTAGGGACGGCTTGCACCTGACACCCATGGGCTTTTGGATATTGGCAAAGGCTCTTGCTACCCCCATAGTGCCTTTTTTAGGCAAGGCTCAAAAGACAAACCCACCTCCATAGGTATCACAAGGGATAAGAAACTAAGAGTAATGCTACTCAACACCAGAAGTCTAAACCTCAAGATGCACGCACTCGAGGCTCTCCTTGGCATGGAGAACATCGATGTCTGTGCAGTGACAGAAATCTGGTTCAAGGCTCCCGAGAGCACCCCAGCACTACCAGGTTATACCTCATACCATGCTTTTCAGCCCCAAAACTTGGACCGACCCACAAAAGGAGGGGGAGCATCAATATTCGTCAAAGATACCCACATCTCCAGGTTGGTGGCACAGCACAAAGCATCAAAGACTATCCATGTGCAACTAACAGTGGGTAAAACTGCCTTTCAGTTTAGAGCCTGCTACAGACCACCCTCCCTAACCCAGGAACCCCACTTGGCCTTCCTGAGAACACTGGAAAATATGAAGGTCTCTCCAAACACCATTATATTGGGCAACTTCAACTACCCAAACATAGACTGGGAGCATTACTCTAGCTCCAACACCCTAGCCCAAAGGTTCCTAGAATTTATAAACTCAAATGCTATGGAACAACTTGTTACCACTCCCACAAGAGGGGAAAACATACTGGACCTGATCATCACCAACATGGGGACACTATGCTCCAGACCAGAAGTGTATCCCTCACTGGTAAGATCAGACCATAAACTAATCTCAATGGATATTCACATCCTGACACCACCCCCTGCCCAGAAAACCACAGTGAAAAACTTCTCTAAAGCAAATTTCACACTCATCAAAACCGAGGTGGAATCCTTCAAAGCCCCCGGGCCTGTGGAAAATACGGCCCAGACTACAGAATCCTTTATAAATGCATTCTATGAACACCTTCAGGAATGCATGGATCATGCAATCCCAAATAAAACCAAGACCCAATCCTCCAAAGGCAGACGTCCTGTCTGGTGGACCCCAGCCATAAACAAACTATACAATAGAAGGAGGAAGCTACTAAATGATAGAGCAAAATTCCAAAAAGGGAAGGCATCTCTGATCAGTATTAGTAAAAAACTACGGGCACTCATAAAATCATCTAAGCCCAGCTTCGAGAGAAAAATTGCACAGGACACTAAGGATAATCACAAGGCTTTCTTTAGTTATGTTAGGAACCTGGGTGGTAATTCCCAGATATGCTCAGAATTAGTCCAAAATGACAAAAAATACACCGAACCCACAGACATTGCCAACATCCTAGCTGACAGGTTCAGCGCAAACTTCTCCCCCCCCCCCTTCCCACCAAAAGGGCAAATATCAATCCCAGCAGAGTGCTGCCCCCCTGATATCTCAGATGCTCAGGTAAGAGCCGCCCTCTCCAAAGCAAAAAAACACAGCATCAATGAGACCAGACGGTATCCCGGGCTGCATCCTACATGAACTCCAAGAAGAGCTAAACCCAAACATAAAACTACTGTTCAATCTCAGCCTTACTACAGGATATGTACCCAAAGAGTGGCGTACAGCAACTGTGGTCCCTCTCCACAAAGGTGGTGCCTCAACGGATCTTGGAAACTATCGCCCCATAAGCCTGACTAGCTTGGTCTGCAAAGCTATGGAAAGGATCATCATGGACCTCATAAATAAAGATATTGGGGACCTACAGACACTGGATCCTACCAGCTCGGCTTTGTTAAGGGCAGATCCTGCCTCTTAAACCTGGTTGATTTCTTTGAAACAGTCACCAAAGCCATTGATGAGGGGAAGGTGGTCCACACAGCCTACCTGGACCTCGCAAAAGCCTTCGATACAATACCCCACTCGGGCATTATAGATAAGCTCACCAGCTTAAATATAACCCCCTATGTCACTAGATGGGTTGCAAACTGGCTCAAGGACAGAACCCACATGGTTAGAATTGCTGGAGCCATGTCAGACTCCAAACCAGTTACAAGTGGCATCCCACAAGGCTCAGTCCTGGGACCTCTCGGTATATATTTCTCGGAGGTACAGGCCAACACGGAAGGACTGTGGCTGACCAAGTTCGCAGATGACTGCAAACTGGGCACCATAATTGACTCTCCAGCCGACACAAGCATCCTCCAAAAGAGCCTCATAGAAATAGACAACTGGTGCCAGAGACATGGCCTCAAGCTAAATGCCAAAAAGTGTATAGTCATCCATGTTGGCAAAAACAAAGTGCCCACAAATTACCACATAGGTGGTAATCCATTAAGTACAGAAGAAGTAATTAGGGACCTGGGGACCCAAGTTGATAGCAATCTCTCATTTGACAACCATGTGGCCAAAGTGGTTAGAAAAACATTTTATATAGCCCACATAATCATGAAGGGATTCACATCTAGATCAGGGGAGGTCATCGTGCCTCTTTACTCATCCCTCATCAGGCCCATAATTGAGTACAATGCCCCTTTTGGGATGTACCTTACCAGACACCTGCAGCAACTGGAAAGACCCCAAAAGTACCTCACCAAGAGGATCAAAGGGCTCAAACAGATGCCATATGCTGCCCGGTTAAAGAAACGCCAGCTCTACTCAATGGCATACCGCCTGTTCAGAGGCGATCTGTGCCTGACGTATAAAGCCATGTCCAACCCAGAATTAATGGACATGCTGCACCTCAGGAAATCCAAATCCCATCGAGCTACACGCTCAAGAGACTTGAACCTCAGCACTGAAATAAATAGGACATGCTGAAGGGACAGATTCATAACCCAGAGGCTCCCTTCACTCTGGAATAAAATCCCAGTCCAGGTTAGGCAGAGTCCCTCATTGACTCTCTTCAAGAGGAATCTTGATGAGTGGATGGGAGATCGTAGGTTTACCCCGGATATCACTTCTGTGTCAGTGTTAGACAGAGCCACAGTATACTAACTTCAAAAAAGGGCATAGCACAATTAATTTAAATTGGGTGGTGAAAGCCAAACACATTCTGGCTAGGCTTATAAATGCCCTAGGGCAGATAGCCTAGTATGAACCTATGAACCTATGAACAAGAGTTACTTATTTTGGGCCCCTTCACCCCCATTAACAGTTCCTTTGGTCATATATTTATTTTTTGTGTTTATATATATATATATATATCTATATATTTATATATATATATATATATATATATATATATATATATATATATATATATATATATATATATATATATATATATATATATATATATATATATATATATATATATATATATATATATATATATATATATATATATATATATATATATATATATCTATATATATGTGTGTATATATATATATATATATATATATATATACACACACACATTTAAATATATAAATACATTTCCCTTACTGCTAAATGACTGTGCTGGATGATATGTTTGAAAAACATCCAATTTATTTACAGCTGAAATGGCTTAGAGGGAAATCACTTTGGCTATAGTGTGCAGGGTCCTAAGTTTGAGACTTCCAAGAGTTGATTATTTTTTTTGCTGGGCAGAACAGGGTCTGTTGGAGACAGAGTGATTAATGCACTTTAACGCAGGTTTGAGTGGGTTTGCATGAAGCTAAGCAACACTTACGTGAGCTTAGCTTAGCTGATGCCTGCTTATGGCTGCTTAAACCCATGCTAAGTTTAAATAAAGAAAAGAAAAAAGGGGGATAGGAAAGTGGTGAAATTGGGGCAAGCAGGGGAACTACCAAGAGGAGAAACAAGTAGGGATGTGCAGGACAAGTGTAGGAAAGGACCATAGCTCTGCATTTCTTTGGTAGCAACAGCTGCTTTGAATGTGGGCAGTTTAGAAATTGGAGCCTCACACCATACAAGGAGGTGTTTGGGAATCATACAATATGAATGATTAGTAGGGTTAGATTGTGTGATGGATACATGTCTCTGGGCGAAATGTAGAGCTATGTATGGGAAGTGATTTTTTTGTGGGACGGATGCCCTTTTTTAAGGTGAGAATGGGATGTTAAGGAAGGATTATTGGTAAGTGTGGTGAGTGATGTTTGGTAGGAGAGGTTGCATTTGCAGACAGACAAGACAGCAGACAGGGGTGGTTTATGAGACATGGGGGTGAACACCTTGACAGGTAGAGTGGTTGGGAATCTGAGGCTCATGAGCTTCCCAGATAGTAGTAGTGGCACTGATGTCCCCAGCCAATGGCAGTCACCACTACTCCTTCACAGCCCCAAAGGTGGCTGTGCTGGGGGCTGGGCTGGATGGGCCACCTGCCCTCTAGCTGCAAAAGCCTGCCCTCCACTTGATGCAGGTGGTCATCCAGCTCCAGCTGCAGGACACTGCGCACCATGCCACAGACCTCGTCCCAGGTGACAACATCCTCACCGTGCCCACTTCCGGGGGGGCAAGACCCATCCTCCACAGTGGTTCCACCCGAGGGTGTTGCAGGATCAGCAGATGAAGGTGGTCTGGGCTGAGTCCCAGAAATGCTAGACCCGATGCTTCGTCCAAGTGGGGTGGGAGAGGTAGATCCTCTGGGATCTGCCTTCCTATATGTGCTATGGTGTGGAAATTAACAATGACTATTGGTTAGTCATGCACAACACATTACAGCATTAGTCAAAAATAGCATAAGTGGATATTGCCATTTACCTAAAACAGTGGAATTATAACAGTGTCATAGCAAACTGAACCCAAGCATATATGGAATGGCATTCAGGGTTGCAACAGCATGCCACTTAGTGGTAAGTCAGGCGGGCAATGCAAATGATTATTCAATAGGGAATATTAGTATGCACACAGTTTAAACAATGATAAACCAAATGGAAGAATGGTCCCAACAGTAGAGGTTTGTTTAGGAACATACCCATGTTGGTTTCAGTGTGATGGTTCGATCATTTGAGTGGTGGGGTAAGGGAACAGATTCAATTGACACCTGCTATCAAGTATATTTGTCAGTAGATATCATCAGAGCAATTGTTCCCTTATTTTAGTTATACACATCCTACCTGTTTCTATACCAGTTTCTTTACTTGTGCACCTGTGCAAATGAACTGTGTGCACATTACATTGCTGTTTCTACACATATTTCAGATTCACATATTAGTTGCAGGCCCTGGAGTGTGTTGTGCCTTTTACATACATCTACTGTGACATTCTCTGTGTGCAGGTTTCTTGGCAACTGGGGAAACTATCCTTGACAGCGTGACACTTGAGGGGCTTGTCTGGGCCAGACTGCAGAGTGTGGATGTCTAGCTTATATATATTTATAGGACTGAGGCTGATCCACACAGCAATTGTACACCTTTCATAGTTATGCACATCATACTAGTATTTCTTTTCAGATTTCTTTACCTGTGTGCCCTATATGGAAAATGTATGTGTTGCAGTACGTTATTTTTTCTATTCAGATTGCAGTTTATAACTGTAGAATCAGACTGAGATGTTAGTGGCAGTCCCTGGATTTGAACTGTGGTGTGTGTGTACAAAATTGAGCTAGAGGCCTAATCCTTATTGGACTGAGCTACTGGGAAGGTGTTGTGTGGGGTTTGTGACATTTCTATCTAGTACATATTTTGTGCACAGTACTTTTATTATGACATGTTGCATTATTTGTTTCCCATTTTCAGTACAAAGTATGCATACACAACAGACACGGTCTCACTGTTTGTGAAACGTGCACATTAGCTGGATTGCACATTTGACTGTTTTACAGCTACATACTGCAATTTAGATCCCTGAGTACACAGTGTAGGTTTTAACTCTGCAGCTGTTAGCCTTGTACATTTTTCAGTACATTCACAGCAACATACAGCTGACATTTAAAGGTTAACACAGGAAATGCTGGCAGTCAAACAGGTAAAACACATTCTGATGGAAATATGTACTGTTGCTTTTTTCCAGTTATTTGACATGCCCATTCTAAAGTATGGAGACAAGCACTGCTAAATCAGTTCACTTCAGTTAATGCATTCTGCAGGGCATACATATTTCTATTTTTCAGGTATAAGTGAGATGACACATACCAGTGTTTGGGATCATCTTTATTAGTTTTAACATACATATATGTGTACAACTGATAAATCCACAATTACTATTCCTGCATGACCTGCACAGGGGAATGCTTTTCATTTCTGTTCCAGTAGCCCTGACATGGCACTTTCTTGGCAGGTTCACTCAGACACACTCATACATATTTTAATATTCCTCTCCTGCATATTGTACCTTGTTTGCTACTGATACCTGTATTACACAGCAGCTGGGACTACTCCATTGTAACTCTGGTAGCCTGACACAGGCATTTATTCCTGATTTTTACAGCACAATTATATATATAGGCAGTACTACCATTACTATAATTTTGATTTCTTACTGCTAATAGTAGGGGGTATTCTGTACTCACCATACTGCTGACGCAGCCAGACCAGTCGCTGGGCATCAGCCTCAACATTCTGAGACCTCTCAGCAGCAGCTGTATGGGGAGACATCACGCATTACTCACACCTGCACAGTCACAAGTTGAACTTTTTCTATACTTAGTTAGAGATACATAAGACTGTATACTTATAGACAAATGGGACATCCTGCGCTTGGACTTCTTGGATCCACTGGTCCAAGAGTGCACCCTTCCTCTGCTTCAGATCATTATGGTGGTGATGTACCTGCTCACCAGTCCGGGGTATGCCAGTGGCACTGTTGAGATCACGTGCAAGCTGGTCCAAGCCCTCTGCTTTGTACTGCAACACTGGTACTGGCCCTGCAGCAGCCTGCCATCATGGTTTTTAACTAGGAGCCCAACGATGATCCTGGACTCCTGGATGCCACAATGTTGTGCTCGGAAGAGCACATCTTCACCAGTGCCAAACATTTTGGACCTGCTGTGAGCAATCCCAAATGATTATGGCTGTATTCCCACCTGTACAGTTTAAATAGGACAGTTTTCCCGAACTTTTTCTTGATTGATCAGTTTTAATATGCTGAACTATGCTTATCTCTGTGCACATAGCAATGCTTACACCAGCTAAGCAGAACTGGAAGAAGGTAAGCAATGCTTACATTAGCAAAACATTGCTTAATTCAAATTTTTTAATTAAATTTATAAATTATTTTTTCCATTTATATTTTACATATTCCCCCCTACTGTGCTATACATGAGCCATATGATTGACATCTATCATTCAAATTCCTTAAAAGTTTATTAAACAATTTGTCAGAAGAGGGATTCAAACCAAGCATGTTTTACATGCTATACCATGGCAATACCATTACACTACAACAGCTTGATGACATGTTCTATCACAGTAGCACTTGTCTATCATTTTCAGGATTACAGCCAGGTTAAGCATAGTGGTGCCCTACACAAACAAGCTGCGCACCGCTTAAATTTCAGATTCATTTGATGAAAAAAATATATATTTTAATTTGTATTGCTTTCCTCTTGCCCTACTGCGTCCATGCATGTATGGTAAGAGTGCATACATTTGGGGGTATGCACTTGAAGGCTGCTGCCTACTAGGTGTTTGTGTTTTTTTTTCAGTGTCTGCAGACACTGAAATGTTAGCTACTTATATTTCAGTGTCTGCAGACACACACTTACTATATAATATTAGAGCCAGGCTCTAATATTATATAAACTGACACTCAGCTGTGTCACAAAGTGCCATACGGCACTTTCTGGCCGAAGGGGGGGTGTTGCATGTGTAGGCACTGCTGACACATGCCCCCTGCACTCACTTCTGATTTGTGTCTGTTTAGATTAAATAGCAGTGCACCTTCATGCATATGCAAGGCTCGCTGCTATTCTAATTGGACATGGACAACTCCATGCAAGAATAGTCTTACTCTTGCATGGAGCTTCGTGAATCCTGGGGCATGTCTTTAAGGTATGGTTAGTCTTGCCAACATAAAATGCTAAACATTAAATGCAGTAAGCATGATATACCTCTCTTGAAGTGGCACAATCACCAACCTGAAATGTTATTCATAGTATTACCTAATGTTAAGGTCTGGTTCCTAGTGATGTAAGTACAGTGTTTACAACACCCACATCTCCTAGTTCCTTTATTTGCTATTGGAACTACACCATATTTGTTTTCCATTAATCATTTGAAATTAGGTGCTGTTTTACTAATAGAAGTGTTTTCAATAGGGGATTGTTAATAGTAAATTGGTTGCAGAGGAGTTCCAAGTTGTTATCTTGTTTAATATGTCTAGAGGAGTACTAATACTAATACTCAATCATTTGATTGGTTAATGATTATTTTAAATGTTTAGCTTTGTTAGGTATGCACTATCTGATGAAGGGCTTGTTAGCTTGAAAGCGCTTAGCAGTGCACTTTTTATTTTATTGTTTTAATAAATATTCACTGTTTTTTAAAAGTTTGGGCGTGGTGTCTCCTGCCTTTTGTGCCTTCTGGATTTATAGTCCACTCTTTGAGAAATAAGAGTGCCATAATTTAAGATGTCAAGGACAGATTTCTGGTACTAACTCAGACAACAGAAGAAGATTGGAAAGTACATTACCTTTGATTATAGCTGATCTAGGCTGCTCTAGGAAGTACTCTGACTGAGAGAAAAGTGGTGAGAAAGTACAAAGACCTTAAAATATAAGCCACAATTGGGGTTCCCAATGCCTATGATATATGTGGGAGCAGTTCTGATTGCCTAACTAGCAGTTTCCCATTTCATATAAAAGTATTATTGAAGGTGCTGATTTTCTTCAACCATGGGTGGGATTGTGGGGTAGAAATACATCTGAAAGCTTAAAAATCAGAGGTGAAACAAATGGCATACCAGCTGATTTGCAGCCCAATAGAGAGAAGTGCAGCCAAGAATGAATCCACAAAAACACCATTTTCTGGACATTAAGATGAAGTTTAATGCCACAATAGCAGGGAAAAGACTTGGCCCATTTAAAAGCAAAAGAAACATTTGTTAAGCAAAGACATTGCACTGCCTCATTAGCATGAAACAATGCAGTCTTAGATACATTCAGTTTAAGCAATGAAATATTGCCAAACTCAGCAAGCTCAAAGCCAGGAATATCTCCAGTAAAATCATTGTGTAAGAATCACACAATCATCAGCAAATGTATTTTGTGTTGTTTCTGTCCCTTACAGGAACCAACCCAAAAGGTGGCAAGAATAACTAGCAAGCATATGCATAGCACACTGCATTACTGATTGTGACATATTAATTAGTTTTGACCTCTTCTTAACTTAAACTAGGGACATTAAATGATGTTAATGGTATACTACGCAGGTGGAATGTATCCTAGGTAGCCAGTCACACAGTGACTACAGCAGCACACTATAAAGTATGCATACACCCTACAATCGGATCCCCCCCCCCAATAATCTGCACTTTGGGTACAGACTTGGGAATTTTAACTGAGAGAATGTTAGGGGCTGCTGCAGGTCGTTTCCAACTGTATGGGCTACATGCTGAAGTCACTGCTGCTGCTGACAATAGGCCTAGACAGAGAAGGAGAAGAGTGCTCAGGCACAGGGTAATCTTCCAGAATTTACATAAGCTGGACATTGTATAGTGCTACAGGGTAAATAGGAACATACTACAAGAACTCACTGAGCTCTGCTGGCCTCAACTCAGACCCAGAGCCAACAGAGGGGAACCCATCCCAGTGGAAACAAAGGTATGTGTAGCTCTTAGGATACTAGCTACAGGTACTTTCTAAAGACCAACTGGGAACATGATGGGGTCTCACAGGCATCTACTTCCAGGGTACTCCACCAGTTCCTGGATGCCATGCTACCACATGCCAGTGAGCACATTTATTTTCCCTTTGACCCTGAGGTGAGGGACAGCAATATACAACACATCTACTGTGTAGCCGACTACCCTGAGGTACTGGGTGCCATAACTGCACTCATGTACACATCAAGTCACCACCCGGTGAGGAGAGTAGAATCTACATTGACCGCAAGGGGTGTCACTTCATCAATTGCCAGGTTGTGTGCAATGCCCAGAAGATTATCATGAATGTGTATGCTGGCAGCCCTGGCAGTTATCACTACTCCAATGTCTGACACACATCACAGCTGTACCAGATGTTTGCAAGGGAGAACATCCCACATGACCATTTATTGGGGGATGCTGGCTACACACTGGAACTAAGGATGATGACACCCATCAGAAATGCACATACACCCACTGAAGAATGGCATAATGAGGCACATGCACAAACTTGGAACATCATGGAGCATGTGTTTTCACTTCTGAAGTCACAATTAAGTGCATTAATATTTGGTGGAGCCCTGCAGTACTCTATAACCACTTGTGCCCATATGTTTACAGTATGTGCCATGCTACACAATATGATCCTGCAGAAACAGCTGCAGCAGGATCAGCAAAGGGAAGGGATACATAGCCCCCCACCAGTGTCTATGTCACCACAGCCACAGTCACAGAAGGACTTGGAGGAAGAACTCCCTAATGATGTCCCTGTAGGCAGATGTAGACAACCCAGTATTCCTTGGCTTTGTCTAAGAGACAACGCATAGCACACTCACTGACAACCTAGGGTCCTAGGGACTGACACCTTACTCCTATTCACATGCATATAGTAAAACTGTTGATTCCAGACAACTCAAACAACCTGTACCTATCCATGTATTGGTTGTGTACTGCTTGCATCACACAGAGTCAGCCCTGAACTACAGTTCTGTCAACTGCTATATTCACAAGGTAAGTCTCTAACCTACACACTACTTGTAAGGATTACTATAATATGGTGTCATATGTATGGATCTGCTGAATTTATGCAAGGAAATATAGTAGGCTATGTGGATAGAAGTAACATCCACATGGGACTGTAGGTACCCAGCCCAGTAATATGTGTTCCCTAATAATCACTAGGCCTCATGAATGGAATATGCACTACAGTCAAGGAAGATGTTAACCAGTGGAGTCACATTATATTTGGACTATTGCCTATTCCAGCAGATCATGTGCTATTGTTCCCCCACCCCAACACAGCAGTGTTCCCATATAACTGCTTTAACAGTAAGTCAGCAATGATATATCAGCAGACCAGGCAATCTCAGGGCTGTAACACAGAACTCAATCACACATTGTATGTCACACATGATGCAGGAAAAACAGCGTACATATTTATGCTGTTGATTGTGTGATGAAGGACTTCACTGTGTCTGGCAGCCTGTGTGGCTAAGTGGACTAGGGAAGTTAGCATGGGTAATGGTGTTGATGCTTCTAATCTGGAAGTAGACCTGTCTTTTGCACGTGAGGTATTATTATGTTGGTGTTTTTCACAGACTGTCAGTCTGTGCGTGGTGTAACATTATGAACCTCAATCACATATTAAGTAGAGCAGACAGCTGGGGAATGCCATGGACATTTTGAGTGACGTGCAGTACTGCAAAAACAGATACAGATGTCAATGTCTTTAACATAACTCTCAACCTCTTACTTCAAGAAATCTGTTCAAAGCCTGACAAAATGGGGGGGGGGGGTGAAGGTCCACAAATAGGGGCATATGTTAAATACTACTCTCATAAATGTAAACAGTTGCTAAAACAACAGGGTTTGTTTTAACGGGCATTTTTCTGAAGGATTTGAAGTCAGACACTCAAATATATGTCACTATTTAGTGACTTCACTCCTAAGTTTATCCAAGTGATTTGCCAGAAAACTACAAGTTTTATGAGGAACATACCTAAACTATGAGCCAAAGCTCTGGACATTCTGCAAAACTCTGGACAGTTGAGTGGTGTAGTCTGTAGCACACAAAATCCCGGACTGGAGTACAGGTAGGTGTGGCCTGGAGGCACTTTATAAGTACTGACAGTCACACTGGGCATGCCCAAACAGTTCAAATGAGCACACTTCTGTTGCCCTATCATCAGACTGACCTGTTATGTAGAGCTATGTCTATACATACAGACATATACATATATTTATCCATATATCACTATCTCTCTCTCACATACATAGTATATATATTGATATGTAGTGTGAAATAGATATATACCGATATATAGCTATATATATATCACATTAATGCATAGACTCTCCCCATATATCTACATAACACATATACATACCATACACAAACGCACAGCTACATTTATATATATGTCCCGTTAATTTCATAAATATGTGTGTGGATGTCTGCATTATCCTACCTACCCTACTAATGGTGAGTAAATCTGCATTATCACACATCCATACTTTGCTCAATGGATGCAAACTAAGTGTGCAACAGTACATAATCCACTTACCTACAGCCCTGTGCCTGCTGGATGTCATCACATAGAGAGATGCAGGTGAGCATGTGTTGTAATGCATAATGTTGTCAATGCACACATGGGCAGGGCACATTGTTCCTGCCCACAGGTTTGCCTATCTAACTGCAAGCAGTCACATATGGACAAAATGGTAAATGTGCACACATAGCTAGCATAATATCAGTTATCCAACTGCTAGGATACTAGATGCAGATAACAGTACAAAGCAATATCACTCTGCAGACCACTGATGCTGTTCAACACAAGCCTAGTTTGTGTACTGCACAAGCACTGTGCCCGCAATCACATGTATAACAGACTCAACCTGTGGCACGTACAATAAGTGTGAATAATCATTACTTATTCAATGCCTTATTTAAATTAATATTGTACACATCTCTTGCTCATAATAGCTTGCTGCTACATGTTGTTTTTGTATACTATTACATACTGTGTATATTGAGAGTACCTACTAGAGGGCTTTGTAAATATGTTTGACTCATATCTATGTTCTATCTGTGTTATCTGGAGCTTTTCTCCCCAGGCCTCTGCTGAAAATGGACATATATCCAGTTGGACTATCCCAGTAAACAAATGTAAAATAATAATAATAAAATAAATAATAAGTACTGTGACCTATAATGAATAAGACTAGATAGGTAGGGGATATAATCTCACTCCAGGCTACTTGGTTCGTGAGTGCACATGCATGTGTGTGTGTGTGTGTGTGTGTGTGTGTGTGTGTGTGTGTGTGTGTGTGTGTGTGTGTGTGTGTGTGTACATGCATACCCCTGCAAAACAACTGCCATGCCATTCTGGGCTATACACCTGCAATGGCTGTGCACATTATGGGCCTGTAACTTGCTGCTGGCTTTCACACTGCTCTGTTTTACAATGCCTGTTGATGTCATCCACCTTAAGACTACCAGCTGACAGTGTAGTATCAAGACTAAAGCTGTGGTAGGTGTGATAAATGCTGTGATCTATAATGTATAAGACTAGATAGATAGGGTTCTAAACTCACTCCAGGTTATTTGGTGCATGTGTGTGCATGTGTTTGTATATCCATGCAAACCAACTGCCATGCCCTCATGGGCTCTCCACCTGCAATGGTTATATACTTTTTGGCTGGTGGCTTCCATACTGCCCTGTTTTACAAGGCCATGCCCTCATGGGCTATCCAGCTGCAAAGGTTATGCACTTTTTGGCCTGGTGACTTGCTGCTGTTTTCGACACTGCCCTGTTCTACAAGGGCTGCTGATGTCATCCACCTTAAGACTACCAGCTCATCAAGACTTAAGCTGTGGTGCATGTGATAAATACTGTGATTGAAGGTGTGTAAGACTAGATAGGTAGCAGTTTTAATCTCACTGCAGGCTACTTGGTGTGTGTGTGTGTGTGTGTGTGTGTGTGTGTGTGTGTGTGTGTGTGTGTGTGTGTATGTGTGTGTGTGTGTGTGTGTGTGTGTGTGTGTGTGTGTGTGTGTGTGTGTGTGTGTGTGTGTGTGTGTGTGTCCTGATGGCAGAAATGTGATCATTTTGGTAACATTGAAATAGGTAGGGTTTTGCAGTATTTTATTTGTAGCATGTGATGTGGTCCCCCAAATGACTGAGCACAACAAGATCTGCTAATGTCATCAAGCATAATATGTCCTGAACTGATAGCACTAGCAGATATGAGGTGTGTTGCATGCATCATGTAATATGATCTGTAGTGTCTACCATTACATTTGTAAGTGTTCTCATCTACATACAGCCAACTTGCACTGTGTGCCTTGGCATGTCCTGTACACAGTGATTGGAAGTGCTGCTAGCCTCAGTGTAGCCATGGTTGTGTGTGAGCCTGTTAAAACATTTTACACCATGTTATGGAACCATAAGATGTTTGAACTTCACTGACATAATGGACATACAGCCCTCACAATCATAGACATCTTTATATCCATAACTACAGGATCAGCACATGTTGCCCAGTCTAGATGGACACAGGCAGACACCCTGTGTTGAGATAATGGTTGACCAGCTAGTCATACAGATGGCATGTGGTGAGGTGCATTGAGGTTCTCTCTGTGCGATTAGGCAGGGTTCTATTTCAAGGGTGTGTTTAAGTTTGCTAGACAAATCTCTCCGGCAAGCATGTAGTATCAACACTGCATATAAGGTTAATGTCCTTACAGTGTTTTTTCCATGTACTATGCTTCCTACAGACAGACAGCATATGCAATAAAGCAGGATCACACATTCTCACATATGCAAGGCACAGATCATCTCTGCGTAGTCTATATGCCACAGGTGACAGTGACACTTATTAAAGAATATCCCCATTGAAAACATACTGGAGACATGAAGTGACCTTGTAAGGGACTATACTCTTCTGTGCAATTTCCAGTACTACTTGGAAAGTTACATCACCAAACAGCTATTGCATTCAGATTTTGACATGCTGAGAGAAGAGTACTTGGAGGTTATGAGCATGTCACTTACAGATGACTGTGGACTCAGCTATGCCATATGATTTCTGCCATACCACTCTAGAGACAGGGTGATCTGAGGCACATTAGGTCTGTGTGCCCAGTTCGTTCACCCCTGAGTATGTACATCACATGTTGCGACTGATTTGCTACTTACCAGGTACATATATCTAACTGATGGAACTGACACTACATGTATATTTACATGGAGCTTATGGCCATTACTTTGTCAACAGGCATGTGTTCACAATACCCTCTTGCAAAATAGTGACATACCACAGAGACACTATGAGTGCTCACAGTTTGCAGGAATCAGCCAAAATTGTTAGCCACAATCAGTCAGTAGTTACATGTATTGTGGTTGAATGGATTACAAGCAGTAGAGGACCCAGGACTGTGCCCTGTTGAGCACTGCTGCTGACAGATCAGTTACTGGAGGCAGATGTCCCTATGTTGCGTATGTGTGCCAGCAATGGGCCACTTAGTGATCCCTACAATGATAATATCATGGATGCCTAAGTGGATGTTTTGTAAATGTTGCCTAAGCAGAGGATAGAGGCAATTGTGAAAATGATGGGTGAAGTTCCATGGACTACTTATGTTTTTCAGCTATTAGAGTTTGCCTTTACACACAACTATTTTGTTTTTGAACAAACATTTTATTTGCAGTTAGAGGGGACGACAATGGGGGTGGCTTTCATCCTCTCTTATGCTATTTTATTTACGACATTTTTTTTAAATATGTTCATCTATCCCATATGCTTTTATAAGAATAATGTGATTTTGTTCAAATGCTTTATTGATGATTTAATACTTGTGTGTAGGGGTGATTAAAGTGAATTTGGAAATGTCATGGGGATGTTGGGTTCAAATATTTTTGGTTTGGAATTCACATATAGAGCTAGTGAAAAGTCCATGCAATTTCTTGATGTGGAGTTTTATGCGGATAGTGAGGGAATGCTCTAATATAGTCCGTTTTATAAGGTAACAGATGCTAATAATTTTTTAGAGGCTAGCAGTTCTCACCCAATGAATTCGTTGAAATCTTTACCATATGGGGAATTCAAACTTACTTTTACTAATACATCTGATAAGCAGACATTGAAAAAGGAGTTTGCCATGGTAAAGAATAAGTTGCTTAAGAGGGTTTACAAAGATGCTTACATTCAGGAGGCGATGGCCAAGGTCAGAGGGGTATCAAGAAAAAGATGCTACAAAAGTTGTCCCTGGGAGTGTAATGGTAATCATTCAAATTATTTGGAGGAAAAGAAGGTATATTCTATATAGCAAAATGTTCCCCTTTCTCAGATACCATAAGGGAACTTGTGAATAAATTGTGGCCAGTGATTTATAGAGATGAGGTAGTAGGGAGGTTATTCTCCAGCAGAGTTACTTTTTCGTATGGTAGATTCAGCAATATAAAAGAACTGCTGAACAAAAGGGTACAGAATACTGCTGGGGAAAAGTTGGGTGCTTTTCCTTGTGGAAAGTGCAAAGTATGCAATAAAATTAGGAATCTGCATGGATCATTTATTAATGGAAAAAAATTGGATTAAAAATCAATTAAAGTGTGACTCTTGTGGAGTCATTTACATTATTGGGTGTGGTTGTTCACCGACCATGTGATACATTGGGCAGATGGAAAGGAAAGTTAAGTTGAGGATACTGGAACACTTGGGCAATGTTAGGAATTTGAGACAAGAGAGCCCAGTGGCCCAACACTTTTGTTCTGTCCATGAAGGAAATTTAGATAGTTCCTTTTTTAGCATTCCGGCCACACCCTTTGGAGTTAATAATATGGGGGGGGGGGGTTCATTCAAAGATTATTAAAGTTGGAAGCTAAACTTATTATTAATTTAGGGACCATATATCCATGTGGGTTAACGTGGTGGTGGTGCTGCGGTAGCGTTGTCGCCTCACAGTATGACGCTGTCCGGTTCAATTCTCAGCTAGAGCGTCTTCTGCGTGGAGACATGCGTGAATGGGCATACCTTCGTTGAAGGTTGTGCATCAGGCCTGGCAAGCCGGTACATAAAAATCAACTGCCAATTATTAGTGGACCGGAGTTCCGCTGTGGTGACCCCTAACCGGGAAAAGCCGAAAGACACAAACAAATACCCATGTGGGTTAAATTTAAAATTAAATTGGGACATTTAAATGAATGTAATTAATTTTAGGTAGCCATTTATTTATTTATTTAGATGTCCATATTTATGTACATGTTTATATAATTTAATGTACTTATATGAAATGTGAATGCTGCTATGTATTGATGAAGTTGGTAGGATAGTTATATATGCATTTAATTCATTTGCAATTGAATATAATATGATATGTATTTATTTTGTAGCATAGGGAAAACTTGTATTTAATAATGTGTCAGTCTTCACTTTTTAAACAGGAACTGTGTGTTTAAGCTTGGGTGGTGATTTTTTGGCAATTAAGTGTTTGGTGAATTAGAGATATTTGCATATTTAATTGGTGGGATTTAAATAGGCTGCAGTATTGTATGGTGTTATTCCTTGAAGGCTTTTCAGCCGAGGTACCAGAAGTGTGCACTAAAGAATGTGCAGCTATTTGCTTGGTTCCCGATTCATTTTTTTTTTTTTTTGAGAAATCTTTGGTGTGCTTTGTGTATTTTAACTAAGCAGGGGATATAGTCAGATGGCTTGGCTGAGTCTAGGAGGTTGTAAGCTCTGATGTATCCTCACCCTGGTCCATGATGGCTGCCTCAGAAATGTCCACCACATATAACAGTCATGTTCCCCCTGCCACACATCCAAACTGTGTACAGTCAACTGTGTGTAGAACACATATATGTGTGCTGATCAGCTCCATGATGATTGCCGCTGCAGCCATACAGATATTGATACTCAGACAAAGAGTTGTACAATTATGGTGGTCAGTGGATGCCCCACCTCTGTGCAAGGGTATAACAGTTGCCATTGTCCACTCAGCCGGTGTACAGCCAGTAGTGTCAGTATGATTTCAAGCTTGTGCCATTCGTGTTAGTAATCCTTGTCAGATCACATGTGGAATGCAGCCTGGAATGTTAGCATGTGCAATAGATGATGTGTATCTTCCAATGACAGGCCAGTTATGAACTTTTCTGTAAATATGGAAGTTATGGGACAGGTTGTAGGAATGTCCTGTGTCACATGTGGTGGGGACAAGGGAGTGTAGTTGATGCAGACAATGTGGCTGTGCAAGTTAGATATGAGTCCAGACCCATCATATGTAGCATCATGACGTATGGGGTCACCAATAATCTGGGCCTGTCCTTTGAGGTCACACATGTAACTACACTGTGTGTTGTGGTTCTTGTTTGTATGAGTGGCTACGTTTGTCACTTATTGTGTCTACTTAACATCACAACAACACTATGTGCTTTTTTTAGCTGAGGAGGTAGTTCCTTTATGTTGGGGGAGGCACCTTCATCCCAAGTGTCACACAGCACTGTCTACTTGTTATTGTACAGCCTGCAAATGGCAGTTGCCCATCAGTCAGTTTTGCTGAGCCATGATGAGCCTGTGTCCCTCCTGTCACGTACACCTGAGATCATGCTGTTGTAATGCTGCTGACATAATGCATGGGTGTAGAGCTCTGCATACTTGCCTATCCCATCTGAAGGGGGAGGTGCAGTTACGCTATGTGACCCATCCCACATGAGGTAATAAATGTCTGTCTTGACATATGTCTGTATTGACTGCAAGGGGAGGTGGTGTACATGCTGGGAATTCTAAGGATACTGATCTGTGGCTAGATCCCATCAGGGCAGGGAGGAGCTCACATTCCCCATGTGGGGATGTCATGGCACTGTTGCAGGTCATTGTAGGTAAGGACCTGGACTATCCTTTGGGCAAGTGAGATGCAGCATGACTAAGCAACATAGTGTGTTCATATTACACTTCCCTAAAGTGTATTTCTGTGCTCTGTACAGACACCTTGCATGAGTTTCTTTCTGCAACCTTCTGGAAGTAACTGCAACATTTACTTGCATGGAGGAAAACAAGGAGGTAGTGCCAAGTGGTGTCTTCAGATCTCTGAGTCATGTCACCTAAAAAGCCATGATAGGAGTTAGCATGGATACAAGCACTGACACTGTCATACACATACTGATATTGGACCAAACACTGTTACTTTTGCTCAAGGCAACATCATGCCTACCAACTGTATTCAGCAGAGCCCCTTGACTTTTGTACTATGCAATGGATGTCAGACATATGTCTCTCTCCACCAACCATGCCCTGACAAGGTGCATTACAATATTAGGCCAGCAGGCTTTGCTGGAAACTGTGTACATCATGTACAGAGTGTTATGTCAGCTGGTGGCAAGGCAAGTGTCTGACAGTCATACTCTGGGAAGATAGCAGTGGGAGACCTGTGCTGCAATGAAGACAATCACCAGTGGGGTTCCCTTTCCACCATTATTGGTGTACCCCAGCTACCTATTCCCTCTCTGCAGTCACAACCACTGTCAATGGCCTCTGACAAAGTACATTAGCAGGTGATTGCATAGTGGGAGCTGTCACAGACTCCCACACAGAACCAACAGTTATCCAGGATGGCCTAAGACATAATCAGTTGCACTTTGAGCACTGACAAGGACTATCTCCCAACAACTGCACAATACTATCCTGTGGGGTAGCATCCACTCATGCAAAATATTATAGTGTCTGCACACAGCACACAGTTGAGTCATTACACATGGAGTTATGGACACAGAGAGTAATGTAGCCTTTGACACTCACTGGTCAGTAAGATGTGGAAGTGCATTCACGGCTGTACAACCTACACTCACAAGTTTGGGATGCAAATGCCAGACTGTCACTGCTATACTGAATGTGGCAGTCATCACAGGTCTCATTGTGTGCAATGACACCCTTGCTATGTCACTACACAGGCATATCGTACAACTGTAGCAGCCACATGGGTTCCATGGTACACCAATGGTTCCCTGGTACACCAATACACAGCATAGATAACATGTCCTATGGAGTCCATGTCATGATTGTACATGTGTAGTCTGTCCCCTAAATGCTTTGGAGGGGGATGCGTCTGGCTCCCTACAGGGAGGTGTTGGATCCTATTGTATACAACCCGCATATCCATGACAGGATTAACACATGTCTAACCTGTTCTACATGCCTACAACATCACTGTGGTATACATAGTACATGTTGGAGAGACAAGTATTTAACACAGACAGTACACCATACATGAAATAGGAACCACATGCATGTGAAGCACACATCTATTGTGACACAGCATGTGCAGATTACAAAATGGGATGGAGAACATAACAATTATAACGGGTGTGGGGAAACTGTCTGTACTGGACACATGATATTTGTAGATGAGTCATCTCCATCACCACATCTTGTAGAGGCATGAGTTCCCAAAACCCAGGTGTCATTTATCAATGGTAGTAGACCTATTCACAGATTAGGGATGCACGAGTATCCTGAATGCCATCATTGTCCTTGTCAGCCTGTTATACACATATAAACTTATGGAGCCATGCACTTATAATGCTGTACCTTGCTGAAGACATGTTTCTGCTTTGCAGACATGCCATCCTGTCCTGATTTATTACCACTGTCTATCCATAGGATACCCCAACAGAATCCTGAAACAGAAACGTAAACAGGTCTGTGACACATCTGTCATCATGTAACTATACAGCCATTACAACAAAATACAACATAAGGTACACAACAATGTGTGGCGTACTCATGACAGATGCCAGCATACAGTATCTGTCAGAAATATGTCTTATCAGGATCATTGGAATCATTATTTAACTATAGTCTCAAAACAGCCTTCATGTCACGAGAATGGAGGACTGCAACTGTCATCCTGTTTATAAGAAAGGACCATCAACAAATCCAAGAAACTACAGACCGATTTGTCTGAATAGTCTTATTTACAAAGCTATGGAAAGAATTATCATGGAAATGATCAACAAAGGCATAGGAGACTGCCAGACACTGGATGCATTCCAGTTTGGCTTTGTCAAAGGAAGCTCATGCCTGCTGAACCTGGAGGGTGTCCTTACAGGCAACCTGTAAATAGTTCATCTCCCAGGCCCTGGCGTGTAAATGTTTAATCTCCCAAGCCCCTGCTTACACTTATCCAGGGTATCAGAAATTGCCAGAGATTTGGCATGCATGGCTAGACTTAAAAAGGCCCTTGTGAACATTAGCCTAGTAAACATCTATGAGCCTGAACCTATTAACCTAAAAGTACACCAAAGCAATGGAAGAAAGGCAAAACAGTATATATTACCTTTGTACCCCTACTTGGGCATTTGTAAATAAACTCACAGGACTTGGCTTAAACCCCTTTATAATGAGATGGATAACAAACTGGATCACAGATTGGATCCAGGAGGTTAGGGTCCATGAAGCCACCACCACAAAGAGGCTGGTTACCAGTGGAGTCACTCAGGACTCTGTTCTGACCCCACTCTTCTCTAGCAACTACTTTAGGAGGTCAAAGCCAATGTCAAAGGTCTCAGATCACCAAGTTCACAAATGACTGTAAGCTGGGAGCAGTCATAGAATCCCCCCAAGACAAGCACCCTGCAGAAAGTTCTAGCACAGGCACATGGTTGGTGAAAAAATAAGAGCTTAAAACTCAATGCTAAGAAATACATTATAGTACCTTTTGGGAAGTTGTCCACCCTGGGAAACTAATTCATCAGTGTCCAAGATAGTAAAAAAGTCTTTCTATGTTGCACAAATTGAAAGTAATGGCATGGCATCTAGGTCCAGTGAAGTAATCATACCACAGTGCTGAGCCTTTAACACACTCATAATAGAGTATAATGCCCCCTTTTTTATGTACCTGGCCAGAGACATGAAGGAACTGGAACTTCCACAGAAAACCATTACAAAAAGAATATATGGAGTAAACACAATACCCTGTGCAGACTGACTCACAGCCCTATCTCTATACTTGGTCTCATATAGACTATTGAGAAGTGATCTGTGCCTGGCATAGAAGGCATCCTTCCTTGGACCCTGCTCTGATCAACCTTTTGCAAATCTGCAAAGCACACAGTATCAGAACTCTTAGATCTAAAGACCAAAACTTTGCTTGTTACATAAATTGGACATCGTGGAGAGATAGATATGTGTCTCAGAGAATTCTCATCCTCTGGAATAGGCTCCTCCTCCACATGAAGCAACGTTCCTCCTTTATCTTAAATAAGTGTAACATGGATCAGTGGATGAGAAGTTGCAAATTCACCACTGATCTGATGTGTTTGTCCTTGATGGACAGAGGAAGTCAGTAATTCATGTCAAAACCAAAAATCAAAGATATATAAAATTGTCTAAAACATAAAACTTGGTGTCATATTTGGGTTGCATTGCTAGACTTATAATGCAGCTAGTTGTCGTTATCCTAATACACATCCATGAACCTATGAATATATGAACTCTACCTTAACCAGAACAGCAACAAACAGTGTACAGAAAATGCCATCAGAAATGGATTTTCCATGCATCCCCTCTGAAAATGCTTCATACTGCCAGCTATACAACAAACAGACTCTGATGTACCTACTAACGCATTTGTTACCTGCAATGATTTACCAGTAATATTATATGCTTTGGAACCTGCAGAATACCCAAAAACTGACCATTCTTTACATCACTATGAAAGTGGCAAGAAAGTAAATGCAAATGCAGTTATATTTCCCAATAGCATTCATATTCATTCTATTGCCATATATGTGGTATTTAGGAAAAAAAATATGTTCAGCAATATTGATGAGATGTTCCAGGTAGCAATAAAAAAGCAACTTGGTAAGCAAATTATTTTCAGAAGTAATAGGAAAATTGAATCTAGAAGTTTTCAGTCACTGAATATCTACAGCATTTTGATAAAAGCACAGTGGCAAATACTTGGTATCATTAAACAGGAAAAGTGCAGGAACAGTAGACTACTATTATAAGACATCAGTAGCTCTTCTATATGACAGCTGTGCAACTTAAGAACTGCAGGTGACATCTCAGGCTATTGATAGAAAAAGCCTTTCTTAAACATGGATATCCTGCAAGGTTAAGTAAGGTGAGGTTCTCTTTTGACATGAGCATGGGTGACATCATGTCAGTGGCCTTACTACCAGTAAGGAAGGTCAGAAAGGAAGATTAAGTATGGATGAGGTATTGTCAAACAATCTCTGACAACATATCCATGTTGGTCAATAGCTAAGCATTCATCAAATTGCTGAACAAAATCATCACAGTTCTGTAATATCTGCCTATATTAAAAAGTAAAGCATCCAAACCAGTAATTATGTGCTTATTCAGATGAGATGAGAACACAACAATTTTCCTTCCAAGGAGAGGACGTGAGATTCTGTTATGATAGTCAAAATTTTATAGGACAATGCAAATGCCATCTCTCAACATTTAGATCCAGAGTTACAGACAAAAAAAAAATTATTAGGAAAATGTGAAAAATTAAGGACACCTGTGTAATACTAGTGATGTTAATTCAGAACATTTTAAAGTAATTTCCAATGTTAGGAGAAATTGAGCAAAAATAGAGAAGAAATGATAGGTGCTCTCCAAAAATATGAACAATTGAAACTTATGCAAATTATATATGGAGTAAGACCTTACATTTTTGAAGATAAAACCACAGCAGGGCATCATTGGTAGACAGGATAAATTATACTGAGTTTAAACAAAATGAACTCTGTATAAAAAGACCTCTTTAATAATGTATTCATAATATTTACCCTGTTTTTTGTAGAAAAATGGATTTCCTGGACAAAACCTCCTGTTATGAGTCTGAAAAAGCTGTCTTGAAATAACTAATATACTAAAAGTTCAAATGGTGAGGTATTCCACTGATTAGAAAATCACTGACAAGCTTGTCAGTGGCCAGGGAAGAAATGTGGAACATCAAACTAAGAAAAGTAGAGACTGAAAGGGCAAAGAATGACTAACAACATACAAGCTTGCCTGAACCATAAAAGATTGATATTGTATGTAATGGAATAATGAATAATTGCAAAAATGTGGTACTTCTGCAATGTCGATTTCCGATGATGCAAAATGTGTTCTAGGCTAGTAATGGTCTTAGTTACAGAGATGAGTCCAGAATAATCGAATATTGACTATCTTTCAGAAACTCACTTTCACTTTATAAATGTTAGAAGAGTTTACAGATTTGGAACTGTCATGCAGCAAAAGACAACTGCAATGGTTGGATGCCTTTATACTGTGTGACACTGCCTGACCCCCCTTATAAACATGAAACCCTTTTACAAATTGTAACCAGTCAATTGTCAAAGCACTAGGAAAATTACCATTGTTGGCAGCTTGTACATGTGCCTGTCCTTCATTAATTTGAATCCCTTTCCCAAACTAAAGCCAGGCAACTATCAAACTATTAGTTAATGCAACTGTTATTGTCTTGCTATGGTACTGTTTTATATAATCCATTTACTACTGTCTTTTTTGATTAAAATGATAACATTTTTAAAAGTGCCAGTAGCTTGTTTCCTGAGATTTTAGTAAAGCAGAAAATGGTATTTTGCTTTGTCTCCACTGTGCAGTGATCTCAGAAACAAGAGAGGGGTGTGAGGATGGCGGGTGAAGTGAAACTTGCACCCCTGCATAAAATGTTTAAAGTTTTTTTTTTTTTGTTTGTGTTATTTTGTCATTTAGTGTTTTGATTATTTGGTTTGATGTTTTAGAGTATGATCATTGAATTGATCTTATAATAGGAAACTGTATGTGCGTGCGTCCATGCATGCGTGTGTGTTTGTGTGTGTGTGTGTGTGTGTGTGTGTATGTGTGTGTGCATGTGCATGTGTGTGTGCGAGTGTGTGTGTGTGTGTGTGTACACATGTCCTTAAACATACTCAAACTGCCAAATGTTGATTTTGTAAATGCTGACACCTAAAAAGTAACATTCACAACATCAATAGCTCATTGTTCATGCTCTGATCATAACATCAGAGCAAGAAAAAATTTAAATAGTGTTATTTGCAGGGTGCACATCTGATGCTAATTAAAGTTACTAGCTCCAATTTTGCACAGTCCCCAGGGAATGGATCTATTTTCCCAACCCCAGGGATTGTCAGTTTTGCAGGCGTGTTGATCATCTGTTTTGTTGACCAAAACGGATGTTAGCTTAATCCACATTTGACCACACACACACACACACACACACACACACACACACACACACACACACACACACACACACACACACACACACACACACACATGCATGTACATACACACATATGCAGAGACAAACACACACGTATTCTTTCTAGTATCATAAAGTGCTGTTCCCATCTTCTTGGATGTAACAACTGCACTAAATGATAGTCTAGCAGCCATATTTTGGAGACAATAAACAATTAAACTGATCTTTGTGAATTATGGCTTGGTGCTCCTTGATGTGACTTTTGCTGTAAATCATTGCTTCCACTTACTGATCAGATTGTAGCCTTCTGCTTGCCTGAATACAATTTCTTGCATCAATACCTGCTCTCATTTTTTTAGTAATCACTATCATATCACAGCCAACCTTAATAACATCATAGTGAAAAAGCATTCCAAGTTGACTACATCTAAAATCCACATAGAATATCAAAAAATCTTATCCCATGAAGGGTCTCGGGTGCTAAAACTTTAATCACTATTATCTTATATTTTTCAGGGCAAATTCATTCCAATCATTTCTAGATTGTATGATGCAGATTCAGTAAAGGCTACACAGACCACTAGAACCATGTGCATGTCGAGATAAGGCACCATTTTGTATTCAGTAAGTGGAGCTACATGCTGAGTAGAGCCGCACAAACACAGCAAACATTGTGTCATGTTAATTACAGCATAAGCAGCTGAACTGTATGCTAACCAACCAATCCAGGAAAGAGGACCTTTTCATAAAAGCTGTAAAGCGACCTCGTAGACTCAGTGCTGGTTATCCCTGCAAATTCTGAAACCTATTGGAATACAGCCACAGAAACTAGACTACATGAAGAGAATGCTAGGGGCTGTGGCTGCTCTTATTCATGTGTATGTGCAGCAGGCCAAGGTCTATGTTGCTGCTGCTGCTTCTATTAGATGATAGCCAAGAAGTTTAGACCCCATTTACCTTTTCACAATCTGCATGAGATGGAAATTGTAGAGAGTTACAGGGGAGAGAGACACACTAAGCTCACAACCTCTGTCATTCTGACTGAGAACAAGGGCAAACTGAGGGAACCAATGCCAGTGGAGACTAAGGTTTGTGTAGCACTTAGAATTTTAGCTAAAGGAACCTTTCAGAGACCAAAAGAGACATGCTGGGGGTGTCACAAGCATCAACATTCAGAATCCTCCATCAATTCCTGAATGCTACACTACAACATGCCAGTGAGTACAAATATTTTCCTCTTACAGCTGAGGACAGAGCCAGACTATGCAGGAGTTCTACCCTGTGGCACACTACCCTGAAGTCCTGGGTGCCATAGACTGTACACATATAGATATCAAAGCACCACCTGGGGAACTTGGAAAGGTGTACATAAATAGAATGGGCTACCACTCTAATAACTGCCAGGTCATGTGTAATGCTAAGGGAATAATCCTGAATGTGTGTGCTGGGAATCCAGGCAGTTACCACAACTTACATGTCTGGCACAACTGTTAACTGTATAAGATGTTTACTAGAGGGGATATCCCACAGGGTCATTTACTGGGAGTTACAGGTTATGTATTGGAACCGTGGCTTATGCTATCAGAAATGCATACACACCAGCTGAAAAATGCTATAATGAGGCACACACTCAAACAATAAGTATGAAACATGTGATTGGGCTGCTGAAATCATGGTTCCAGTTCCTAGATGCATCTGGGGGAACCTTGCAGTAAACTCCCCACAGAGATATTCACTGTCTGTGTCATGCTTCACAACATTATCCTGAGAAAACCACTTCAGCAGTAACAGCAAGGAGAAGGGCCACACATCCCACCACTGGCAAGCTCACCATGGCCACATGTAGGTGAGGAGTCAGAGGAGGAACCAGCAGCCACTGTGGGTGTAGCCAGATGTAAGTATACACAACATGCCCTTGCACTGGCCAAGAAGCAATGGATAGCACACAGGTTCACCAACTAAGGTGCTAACACCTTCATCCTATGCACAAATATACAGTAACATTGATGCCAGATATTGCTCACAACATTTACCTACCCATGTAACGGCTGTGTATTGCTAGCATGAGACAGAGTCATCCCTGAACTAAACTGTAGTAACTTCCAGATTTCCAAGTTAAGCATTGAACCTGGAAAAGAAAAATAAATATCTAAGAATACAAAGGAATGGCATACCCTTGCATTCTGTTCTTGGCAATGTAAGTAAATATAATGTGGGCTATTTTACAACAATGACATCAATATGTGACAGCAGTGACTTATGTGAATACATGTGTCCTCTGTGAACTAATAGGCCTCATGCATCAGAGATTCACACATTCATGCTTCTAAAATGTACAGATTTTCACTGAATGGTCACAGTTTCACCTCATAGTATTATACCGCCAAATCATTAATGAGTGAAGTTAGAAAATAATGGCACCCATTTCCGTTTCAGACATATCCGTCACACAAAAACAAAAAAGTGATGCAAAACCTTTTATTCGATCAGCTGTCTAAGTCTGTAAGACCACAGTTTTTAAAAGCTCAACCAATTATTGGGCATTTGTCACAGTTTTATTTATGGCTTGGTTCAGCTTTGTTGGTCTAAGAGATTTGGAGGGATGTATACATTATAAAATCCTGTAAGAAAGCAGTACAAGTTGCAAAAGAGCACCAAAAATACATATATACTAAGCAGTCAGTTAGCTATGCACCCTGGGCATCAGGCAAGAGTTATGTGTCTCTGAAAAAAATAGAAAACAAGGATATGGCACAATTATCATCACTTGCATAGGGAGTTGTGTGTGTGTGTGGGAGGGGGGGGGGCTGTGCAAAAGGCCTAGGCTGACACAAAAGGTAGTATGTGCATGTGAGTAAGAAAGAGAAACAGGCAGACATTTGGATAAAGTATCAAATGACCACTGAGACAGAAAGAGCTGCAAGCTTCATGACTTCATGTCTGACCCATATGCGTGTCTGCATGGGCACTCCTGGTGAAATTGGAGTGTGAGTTTCTGCAAGACCTCAGCCAAGCTGTGTGGAGTCTATACTTTCTGGTATGTCAGACAAGTGTGAGCAATGCAAGGTAGAGATAACAGTTCATCGTGGTGTCTACCAGGAGTTGAACTCCTACATCAATGCCCACGGACAGATGCGCTATTGCTACGGGAATGTAACTGATGTCTGCTGGATGATTTCCCATCATGAGTGCACCCAGGACTACGACCTTATGGTCTGCCACATCTAGTGTGGACACCTCAAACACTGAGTGCAGTGGAAGTAGTGACACTATGGGAGCATGATTGGGCACAGCCATATAAGCTAACATCAGATGATGTGGCTGACCTACATCCATGTGAATGCCGTCCCCTTCCCAGCAAACGTTCAGTCACAGATACCACGCATTCAAACATGTCATTCATTTGATCCATTGAATCAGAAACATGGTGGAGGCAGTCAAGCATGTTAGCCTGTGCCACATCAACAACCCTAAGTAGTTCCTCAGAAGCTCTATTGGAACATGCCTGTGCCTCCATGATAGCCCTAAAAATTCATTGATTGGCACAGAAAGACACACCAGCATCAAGTGGGGATTGGACAGCAGGCCTCCTCTGAGCACCTCTAACAAAACTTCTGTGGGGCACCCACACTTTGGCTATGGCCAGAGTCCAGAGGCATTTTAGCCACAGTAACCATACTGCCCTGATCAAGTGTCTCACCCTCCACCTGTCCAAAATCAGAGGGCTCACTGGAATGGGTTTGCATAGGCCTACTGCCTATGTCTGATGGAATTACAGGAGATGAATGTCAACTGCAGTGTCAGGATCAATCTTTGAACTCCTGCACTGTGCCTGTGTTTGCCACCCATCATCATCAGAGCCTGCCGATACTCTGACATCAGGTGGTTAAGAGTCCCATGCATCCACTCTCAGGATCACCTGTGATAATAAGCAACAAACACAGGAAAGAAAGTAAAAAAATTAATTGCTACACTACTACAGTTTAATATATGCTAACAAACTAACACTGGTGCCACTACCACAGACAGTACAGCAATACACACACAGTCCTAACACCCACCTCACATATATGAATAAATGCATAGTTTAGTCCAATGCTTACCTTACTGAAATAAAAATATTTGGCTTACCATGTGCAGATATCGCCACACATGATAGGGAGGATGATCCTGGAAGAAGTTAAGCAAACTGTAAGGACACCATTATCACAATAACAATAACATGGGGGGAAGGAGTTTTGGCCTTTATACGTCCATTAACAATTCATTTAACTGAAACATTGTTGAAATGCCCAACCCACTCACATGTGTAATGAACCAGAATGTGTTGTTAACTGTATCAATCTATAAATTAACCCCCCAAAAAGAAATTAGTAAACTGACTTAACTATTGCATTCAATATTTTACTATACAAGAAGCCTTTAAAATTGACATATGTAAGCCTATAATCACATGCTGTTATGCACTTTCCACTGAGCTCTCTGAATCCCTGACAGTGGAAAGGAAGTCTTCATTTGGTATCAGTGGTAGCTGTGTAGGAGGCATTCGTCCTGGTAGCCAACTGTCCATGGGCCACTGCAGCTGCCCTGCTCAGGGCCGATGAAATCATGTCAGTGGCCCTATGATGCACCTGATCATATGTCCTGCTGTGGCAGCAACAGCATTGACATCTTTCACTATCTGGTTTCAAATTTACATTCTTCCAGACATATCCCCATCTCCTCTCTCAAGCAGTAAGGCTTCATGTTGATGAAAGGCTTGGACAATAACGTTATTCTCAGAGTCACTAAAGGGGCAGTTTGAGGGGATTGGGATGCTTGGGTGCCATAGTCCTAGGTGAGATTAAACACAAAAAGGATATCACATAATTAAAAGCCCTGCTTAGATATAAGACGTACTATTAATGTTTCAATATTTCCCACTAGATGAACAAAAAACGTCAGTAATTCAAATATAAAAAAAGGTTTATGTGGTTTTAACATATCACAGTCACATACAAACCAATGCTTGATCCAAAACAAGGACTAATAATAGCAAAGCAAACCTCAGTAAAAACATTTTTGATTGCAGCAACAGAGAAATGGAACATAGCTATCCCACTCACAAAACAACAGGTAAATTCCATTTTGTACCAAACAATGAACAACATATCAGTCAATTGTTATAAGTCCTTTCAAATAAAAAGTCCCAAAAACGTGTACACATTTACCACAGAACAGTCATATTCATGCAATTGCCAGTCACCTCTATTTTTGCCCAGCACTCCTCTTGAGGTGTCTATGGGCCATCCTAGAAGACTAACACCCCTGGGTCATTGGCAATATAGGACATTTACATTTCACTGAAATAACATGGAAGAGTGTAAAGAGAAACAGTTGTAATAGTAACACTTGCAATGAAAGTTAATAAGGCTATCTGAGACAGTAAAATGTGCTGACAAAAATGCCTGTGCCATCAGCAGACTTCTAAGATGTGCATACAGATTAAAGTTGCATTTACTAACACACACACACACACACACACACACACACACACACACACACACACACACACACACATACGCATGTGTGTGTGTGTGTGTGTGTGTGTATACAGTTTTTAAAAATTATTTTCCTAGATACATGTGAGCAAATCCAATATAGAAATGAAAAATTCAAGCATACCTTATCAAGATCAGTAGTCTTCTGTGCAGATAAATCCAAAGTAATAGCAAACTTATTCACTGTTATTGACATACACAACTCTCCTCACCTCCAGGTTCCCTAGATATGTGGTTAGTCTTTTATAGTGTAGATTCAGGTCTGCGAGCATGGTGAAGATGCAAACGATGTATTAACTCATTAGACTTGCTGAATCCCAAATTCTTGGCTCCATGCAGTAGGTGTAAACATTGTGCAAGCACTCCCTCAGTGTTTGTTGCTAATGGATTGCAACTATGAGTGATTGCTAGAGAAGGAAAATATAGCAGCAATTAAGAATTTGTATTCTTAGATATTCATTTTTCAGAATCCCTTATCTTTAGTTGGTGTGTCAGCAAGGTTACACTTACTAAGTGTAGAAGTAATTGTATCAAGGTATTAAATGTAAGCAAGCAGCACACATTTCTCATTTTCTCTTCAGTATTATCCAAACTCTCCTACCTTTGTTGAAAACTGAATATTATTGTCATTTAATATTCTCATACATTTTAAGGACAATAACACACAATGTCTGACAGACTGAATGACTCAGATTCCTGCTCAAATAAGAGAAGCATGAACGCTATAAAGAGATAAGACAGAGCTGCATTGCTTCAAACAATAGTCAAACATGATTGTGTGAGCACTCATTGGACTAGGTCTGAAATGAACACATCTACAAACAACTCAGAAGTGTACAAGTGCCATATATGTCTTGTTAATACAGTGGATGATTTGGGACTTGATTGTATACACAATGATATTCTTTCCTGCTGCAAAGCTATTTCTATGGCAAAGAGGGATAAGAAATATTGTATACTTTATCATTTTTAAATACCACTGTTTGTGCAGTGAGCTGCTTAGCACAAACAGGGGAAATGGATAAATACAATAAATGTTATGCAATTGTACTTCTGTGATAACCAGTACATAAACTACACTTGTCCCGGTCCCGTTCAATAAACACATTACACCGAATGACATTTGACGACCTTTATTAAAACTTCCATAACATAGCTCTGTTCACAAACTTTATTATTTACAACTGAACATAATATCATTGATTCTAAACCCAGCATAAACCTCCTTATAATGTTAATCAGTGCAGCATACCTACTCACTCTGACCCAGTAAGCAGCATCCATACCTCTGCTCACTTACCCTACTTACGAAGTGCCATCCTTATAATGCTAATCAGGGCAGTATACCTTCTCACCCTGCACAGCATAAACCTCTTTGTAACGTTAATCAGGGCAGCATACCTGCTTACCCTGACCCAGTAAGCAGCGTCCATACCTCTGCTCGCTTACTTTACTTATGAAGCAGCGTTCAAGTCTCACTTCATATACCATTCATTGACAAATAAGCAACATCCTTACCTCAGCATACACCAAAGGGGGAACTGAAGAGGGCAAGCCTGTCCCTCTTCTCTGCCTAAACCAACTAATAAACCCCAATCCCCCAACAAACAAAGGGAGGGTGGGAGGGTAGCAGGTTCATGCCAAAATGTGATTGCTTACCCAGCTAAACTTGTCTAAACCTCTTAAGGCCCTCCTTTCCCTTATCTCATTTCCTCCCAATCCTCCCTGCTTCCACTTAACCCTTTCATTTCTCCAACCCACTTAACATCCACTAATATCCAGCTAACCCCATATGAAGATGCCCCAGGACAACTTGGATTGTTGCCAAACTTCATTTGTCCCGGTCCCCTTCAATAAATACATTACGCCAAATGACATTTGACAACCTTTATTAAAACATCCATAACATAGCTTTGTTCACCAACATTATTATTTACAACTAAACATAATATCATTGATTCTAAACCCAGCATAAACATCCTTGTAATGTTAATAAGGTCAGCATACCTACTCATCCTGATCCAGTAAGCAGGGTCCATACCTCTGCTCACTTACTTTACTTATGAAGCAGTGTCTCAGTCTCAATTCATATATCATTCATTGAATTACCTTTCACCAAATAATCAACATCCTTACCTCAGCATACACCAGAGGGGGAACAGAAGAGGGAAAGCCTCTCCCTCTTCTCCATCAACCAGCCTGACCAGGCTATTCCCCCTCCCTTCTACCCAAAATTGTTCAACCACTACCTCCCATAACAGGAAGGGTTAAGCCAAACATCATTCGGTATACCCATCATCTGTAAAGCCTTTAGAATCCTGCATACCATCCCTGAAAACACGCTCTAAAAAAACTAAGTAGGATTACACATGACTCCACTGTACCACTGGGACCTCCACTCCAAGAGAATACATTTGTTTTAGACCGCTTCCTTCCAGCCACTAATCATAGCTCAACCTGAATGGAATGACAACCTATAGCCACAACCTTGTCAACTATAGCATATCACCTTAGCCCACCAAATTACCCAGTTCTGGCTGTGCATTAACTAGATTGCTGTAGGGAATATTCTAACTCCAAAACTTTTAATGCCCTAACTCTAAATGGCAGAAAGTCTGCACCCCTTGACCTAGGTCCTGAAAACTCACCTATGCTCACCAGTGAAGTACTCTATGTGCCCAACCATAAAACTCCCCAGTTCACTCATTACCAAGTGACCATCCAGACTAGAAATCTCAAAGCTCCTAGCAACCATCCAAACCAGAACACTCAAATTACTAACCATCCTTAACCACTGCCTGTGCCTGACCTTTTCCCTCAAAGGCTCTCTTCCCCTAAATTGAACACAGAGCTCTAATGTGCCTTAATAAGGTGATCACTCAGCCCCACACTGTGCCCCATCCTGGTGGCAAGAACATCCATCCTATCAAAAACCTCACCTTTCAGATCCCCTTTTCAAGCCACTGCATGATGCCTTCTGGCCTTCAGCAATTTGCAAAGAAAGAAAACAATAAATTCTATGTGCACACCTACCAATAATTACTTAACATGGAGGCACTGATAAGATCCCCTGCCACCCCATCAAGTGTTTGCCAAACTCTGCACCAAAGTATGGAACTAACCCCCTCTTTTTTTTTTTTTTTTTTTGTGTGTGTGTGCTACCACTCATATCCCCAGATATAAGAGCCAACTTGTCTAGCTTGTAATCATACCCGAGCCAGTAGCCTAATAACTTCCTATGATACTAAAAGAACTGTGATCCATGCCACCTACCTGAAAACCACCCACCTTAATGTGCCTTAATGAGCAATAACTAAAATGCATTACCTGTAACATCATCCAGCCCCCTACAGGAAACCCCAAACTCTTACTTATAGCCAATGTCTGTTGCTCCCTTTTACTATTGAATACAAACACCCAAAAGCAGGGACAACTTTCAAACATTGATCTAACCTATTGAACAGTAATTAACCCTGAGATCACCAACTCAAATGCCTATCCTTTCCTGGCTACCAGTGTAAATCCTCTACCAAAATCAACTTTGAAATCTACTTACTTCAGTCAGTAACTGTTGCCACCTTGTGCTCCCACTGTGTAACCTCCTCCATCACCTGTGAATTCCCTGTGCATCACCACAGCTGGTACTCGGCACACCACTATCTACAAAGAAAAGGACAAAATTAAATCCTGTAATATGTAAAGAGAATGCTCTACCTAATCCCCACCTATTCCAAATTATAGCAGCAGTATTCCAAAGCTCCCATTTCCATCAGTAACTATTGCCCACTTGTGCTCCCCATGTATAACCTCCTCATTCGGGAATTCACCATGTATTGCCACAACTGGTACTCAGCACACCACCATCTACAAAGAAAAGGACAAAATTAAACCCTCTAATATGTAAAGTGAAGGCTCCACCTTATACCCACCTATTCCAAATTACAGTCGCAGCATTCCAAAACCCCATCTGAATTCCTCAGATCTCCTAGTATCTATTCCAAATTACAGCCACAACATTCCATGACCCCATCTGGAAGAAAAAAAAGACATGTAAATCATCCAAAATACATAACCCCCATTCCAGGACATCTTCAAGGGCAACCTATCCCGCCAACATGGGAAGGAATGTACCACTGCCACTCACATTATGACAAAGCAGACCCTAGCAAATACCCCCAAGATAAATTTAACTACCCATCTAATCATGCTTGTTTTGTTATAGGGTTTCCATACTGCTATTCCAAACTCAAGTCTGAGTCTAATGCAACTAACAACAATGACATCTTTATTTGATTACATAACCTTATACATCTTCCATAATGCCTATATAACTATTGCAACTGAGAGGTATGCTGCAGACTGCTTAGGCACCACCTAACAATAGCAGCAACCCAAACCAGTGCCATCATCATCAGAACAACTCCTTTCTAATTGCCAAAATTACCAGATAACTCTCCCCTATCTCTCAACCCATCCAGGAAAAATCTCCCAATCTGGCAACCTGTGCCAACTCAACTTGTCCCAGGTTTTCTGACACCCCTCCTTCAAGCCTTATTGGCCCACCCCCCATCCTTCTCTGAGGTACTAGTGAACAAAGGGTGCAATCAGGGAGTATTTTAAACACTGCTCTTAGAAGGTTGCCCCAATAACAAGTCTTGTAATCATGCGTTACCTAGAGGAAAATGTCTGAAATGCAAATGTATGTCATAACAAGGGGGAACGAAGGCCCAAAATAGGGACAGTTTTAAATATTGCTTTTCTGAACTTAGAAATTGACAAAACAGGCATTTGTTTGCATGAATTTAAGGGTATAAAGTCTGAACTCAAATATCTGTCATTATTTCTGACTTGACCCATCTATGATTAGCCATAAAATCGCCATTGTATAGGAAATGGGTCCCGAATATGAGGCAAACATTTGGACATTCTGCAAAATCTGTACAGTTGAGAAGAAGTATTCCTACCCCTGAAAATCTACTTCAGAGTCACCACCCTTAGTGGGGAATTTAATATATAAAATGAAGGTGGGCATACTAACTCTGATTCTAAACATTTAACTGTACATCTATACTCTGCAATCTGCCTGCTCTGCAGATCAATAAAAGAAAAGCCTTCCCACAGAAGTTTACCAGCCCATGCACAAAGCCCCTTCCTCAAAAAAACAAGTTTGAAATACATATTTCTGTCTCATTCTCCCACTGCATTCGATACACATGTCCAAAACCCACCAGCAAAGCACCCTCTTTTGAAAAATGATCCAAGACCTAGGAAAAGAAAAGAATCACACACACCCGACTTGCCAGAAAAGCCTGCACCATTCCCTCTCACCTTGCCTATCAGATTCACCACCAGCTGTCACTCGACAAACTCGCTTGTCAACAAACTCACTTGTCCAATTGAAACTCGTATCCTACCAAAGAAGCCATACAATTATGTTGCCAACAAGTGGAAAGCCTAATGAGCAATTCATTACCTTGCCAGCTAACCAACAATTTTGGACATTTAAATGCCATTAGAAAGGGTTCATCTTAACGCATATCAAGTCATGGAGATGCACCTTAAATCCTGGTGTATCAACTCTGCTGTCTAACAACCCAATGTTAAGAGGAATGGACCGTATGAAGTACCTTTGACATTCTAACAAAACTTACCCATTTTTTTTTTTTTTGAGGAGAAGAGCCCTGTTCTGATGTGAAGCCTGGCAGTGCTAATGACTAACGGTCAATCCTTCCACTGAAACCAGCTGTGCATGTGCAGCAACGAATGCCTAATCCCTAGCCCACGAACGAGATATCGATATACAAGAAAATATGATCATTCCTTCAAAGTCCACTTAACTAACCGGTGACCCTGACAACCACCCCATGATGATACTCCACTGCACTCCCACCCAAACTGCTTGATCTGCATCTTTACTTCCAGCTGCACCACGTGTTATGTTTTATTTTTTTTTATTATATATCAGATGACCCACTACAGACCCCTATTTTTTCTGCATCGGATGGACGAACATCTCACTCTTTTCTTCACTTACCAGCCAATTCCTTTACCAGCCAAATTCCTTCCCAGGGACAAGAATGACAGCAAGTAAACATTATTGCTCCAGCAAACATGCAGTACTGCTCCACACGTATACGCGGTAAGCAGATGTGACTTACCAGTGCTTCATTGCTGCCTGAAAACATCTTAATCATCATGCAGAAATTATGTGGCTGCCTTCCATCAACACTAAAGAATTGAGGAGAAAATCAAGCGAGGCTGCATGCTATCACCACTAGAGAGCTGAGTTGAACTACCCTAAAGTGACCACGACTTTATATATTAACCGCAGGAGTCGGTACCACCGCTTACTCCCACCAATGACTGCACCGTGAGGGAAGCCCTCTTAACCCCTATCTAATCCTGAACAAAACTGCCTAAAACAAACCAGGCAGGAAACTGTGCCATTAAAACTTAAATGACCACAACCTTACACCTAACTGCAGGAGCTTTAACTGCAAGACCCTACCACCAATGGTCAAACTTTGAGGGGGAGCCAGTTCCCCTCCCCCCAATGCTAATGTAATACTAAGAAAACATAAACATCAACCAGCTGACCAGGACAATCCTCACATGCTGTGAGTCAGCGTACCTCTCCTACCAATCTAATCTGCAACAAGCCTGAAACCCCTAACCCCACCATTTACTAGGGAAGTAAGAGAGAGAAAAAAAAAACGTATTATACAACTATCACCTACTTACATCACCTACTTCCTCTGTATCTCCTACATTAATCAAAAGCCTTCCTGTCCACCAAAATACCTACTGGTCATCATGGATGTAAACTTGTCATGTAGCAGGTTCACACCAAAATGTGATTGCTTACCCAGCTAAACTTGTCTAAACCTCTTAAGCCCCTCCCTACCCTTATCTAATTTCCTCCCAATCTTCCCTGCCTTCACTTAACCCTTTATTTTCCCCACCCACTTAACATCCACTAATATCCAGCTAACACCTCATGAAGATGTCCCAGGACAACTTGTTTTTTTGCCAAACTTCATGTGTGAATTTTGTGTGTGTGTATATATGCTAAGCATGGTGATCCATACAGTCTATGCTATCTGTAATCATGGTTCAAGTCCCACATTTGTCTTTTAAGGATGAAACCTAATAAACACTGCTTACAAAGATAAAACAATGTGAGCTTTGCTTGTCATATTTGTGTGTCTCTTAACTTCTCACAAACCTCAATTAATAGCCCACACATGAAGCAGACAGAACAACTGCAGACAGGTTGCAGACATTCTCAATTTCAAAAAGGATACATTGTTGCATTTTTTGCTTTCTATCACACAAACCCACTAAGCAGCTTTGCACGGCAGTTAGCAAGCTTCCCCAACACCTGCAGTTCTAAAACACTTGCAGTCAGGAAGCAGACAGTAGAAAATTTCAAAACCAATACATTGTATCCCCTATGGTTTGCCACCAGACATACCTGCTAAGGGGTGTTGCATGGTGGTTAACGCACATACTTAATAATGAATATGAAAATATACAGTTGTTTCTTAACTGTCCCTTTGTCTGCACGTGTGAGTGTAGGGCTGCAATACAGATGCGCCTGGGTTCTAATATATAACACTCCCAATTTCAGTAATGGATGTCCATTCGATTTTAAAAAACAAATTAAAAAAATATCAAACATAACTATGAATAACAATAATAATGTATAGCAGTGGAGCTCATATGAATTATATGTGTCACAGAGGGTATAGTAAATATTATGTTTTGGCAATTATAATTGTCTTCTCTGGCCTTGGATGGCCTTCAGACCTCTGTGATACTCATACACACAAGATTGCATAAACCAGGACCTTGTCAGTTCACAAACATACCTGGTTAACCCCTCAGTCTGTCATGTGTGTGTATATAAATAAATATATGTATATATATATATATATATATATATATATATATATATATATATATATATATATATATATAAATGACATGTTCAACAGGAGAAATCAGCTATGTAGAAGAACATGTTTTTTCTCTAATGCATAGGTGTGAATCCTACATTGTACAATCAGTGTGTAAAGGCACACCAAAAATGTGTCACATTATTTAATGTATGCCTCCAGCACATGGCTGCAAAATTAAATCAACTTACAGGCACAGCAGTATCCAAACCAAAAATCAGTGCCAGCTGTCACATTAACCTACTTACAGTTGTTCAAAAACTACTTAACTCTCTGTTTGGCACTGTTGCCCTCTGCTTAACGTCATGCAAACATGGTTGGCATCATTGTTCAGGTTTGCATACTAGCAGTAAATGTAACATCATAAACTGGCCAGAAAGCATTATTATCTGCTGCTGTTTTCCCTGATTGGGCATGTCTGAAGTTAGAAGGGAAGGTGCCCAATTTAGGGCTCAGAGGTAGGGTATCGACGAGTCCAGAATCTTTACTGAGTTCTTTATAAATTGCCACAGCTGAAGGCTGCTGCAAAGGTACTACACCAGCTTCCAGTACAAGTTTGAGGCATGGAATAGTCTGGCTAAGGCAGGCTCCAGTACGTCTTTCATTCCATGCACTAGAGGACAGTATAGGCATCACTATAATGACCTCAAAAGGCACAAGAGGGATATACTCAAGACACAAGGATGGGTTTAGGACAGCTGATATCCCACAGTTGTGTAAGTATACAAATAAAGAGAATTTATATTAGAATGCTGATATATTCAAGACTGGTATGCATAATGCTCTCCTTTTTTCTCTCCTTTTCCTTTCACAGCTAATCAGGACATCTTGGTAAACAGGGAAGCCCGTGTTAAGCATCTAGAGGGACTGAGGGAAGCAAGGGATATGTATGCAGCACAACATAGTTATTATTTTAGCTAAAGTATTGCTCTTCTCTACGGTAGTAGCAAATTAAGCATGCATATCCTTAACCTCAAAAGGCACAAGAGGGCAAGCATGCATGCTTCAGTCTGTAGCACAAGACATCTATAGAAGTCAAGTGTCATACATTGTGGGCTCAAATACCACAAGTAACAAATATAAAGTAAAATCCTTTAAAAATATTACATACTTTAATTTCAACAGAGGTGGCATAAATGTCCTACTGTTAACCGGTATAATCTAACCAAGCATCTGTGCAATATATGCACATTGCAAGGATCACTTTGAGGAATCATTACTTAGAATTTGTAGTTGTTAAGATGTATACTTAAATGTAAAAGTATAGATAAAGTATTTAATTATTGTGATAATGCATTGTGTCACATATGATGATATTAATTATCTCTTTTTTCCTCTTACCACAACCCTTATCTTTCTTTTTTTATTTTTCTGTGTCATCAAAATGTTTCCATGCCATCTGTCTCTGACAAATCACAAAATTCTTTACAACACAGGGAGGTAGACCAACCCCCATGACTCAGCCTGCCCCACTCCATCGGCTCCTGCATCAACACCTAGTACATCTGGAACCCAACCTGGCAGTACCACCTCCATAGCCCCTGCAGTACCTGGGCCCTCCACATCAGGGAGCACTATTCTCTGGGAGTACTGGCAGAGGTGGGGATTTTATCATCTGCCAGGAGTTGCAAGGCTTGGTGTGTAAGATCCTGCATAGCACCATTGGTACATACCTACATCAGATGAAGAGGATTTTCTTTTATGGTCCATAGGAGAAAACATCAAGCAATAAACAGACAACAGAGAAAGGGAACAGTGATGACAGTCCTGCAGGTGAGGACTAGATTCTCACTGTCCCCATGTTTGTTGGGCATGGGCATCCATTGTCTCCTCCTTAACCCCTCCTTAACCCCAATTATGGTGACCGCCAACCTGCCATTTCTCTCATTATCCCTGTGTCTTGTGCTATTTGTCCTGTTTGTTTACATCTGTTTCCTCATCTACCCTACTTACCTGACCCAGAAATACCTGTATCCCTTACCCAAAATTCTTCTTTTACTAAAGTTATAAAAAATTGGTACCTGTCCCTTAAAAAAATATTGTCCCTACAACGCTCTCTGCTTTGCACAGGTATCTTCTTGACACACTTGGTTTGGTGTAATTTGCTATACAACATTATTTTGTTGTTGTCATCCCTCTTTGTTGAGATGATAGTCCAAATTTACCTAATTTTCTGTACATATTTTGATTTAAAACTGTTGAAGATATGGATAGCTACCTCCATCCTGCACATTCCTATATTGCTTTCCCTTTGTTCTTCCCCCACTTGCCCGCTATTTCACCACTTTGCTATCTACCCCATCTTCACACTTTTAGTCTGGTCAAAGAAAATAGAATCTGGTTAAAAATAGAATCACACACCACACACATAAGTGAAAATAAAAACTAATGAAGTCCTTTACTTTATGCCCTCTCTGTTTGTACAGTTTCTAATCGAGCACCAATGCTTTGTGATGGTGAACTGCTCTTCAATGGTTGGTTACCTCTGTACAATGCTGCTGTGCTAATGTAACACACAGTGAAACTAGAATAAAGAATTATGTCATTGCATTATTAATACATATTTAAAAGTATTATATACAGCTAAATTTGAGCCCTGTATCATCTGGGCTTAAAAGAGAAATTTCTCACTGCATCTAAACCTGTTGCCACAGAGTCAGCTAAGTAGTAAGTGTGTTTATAACACTCAGTACTATCCACACTGATGACTGCCATGCCTCTCTGCTTAACGTGTGTGAATGGAAGTAAGTAAACCAATAGAATTCTGATAATTTTATCAGTTAAGCAGAGGCTCATGTTTGCTCATTGTTTAACAATGCAAAAATGGGAAAGCAGTAAAAATGTGTATCTGGCATGCACACTTTGCCTTCAATCATGCAAACCAGCTGCTCACAGGTGTGCTGTGGAAAGTGCACATTAGCATGCATTACTTATGTTTACTGCCCATTTAGTCTTCATCCCATGAAAGTACACATAAAAACACAACCAAAGGGAAGGCACTTTTCAAAAGATAGCATATTTACACTGTAGTCAAGTGTTACCTGCACCTATGCACTTGAAACTTGTTTTTTCAGTACTTGTTCCCAAATACATCAGCTACACTACAGAAATAAATTAAAATGCGTTCTTATATACCATGTATATGTTTATTCTGATAATACACATTCATATTTACCAATGCTTTTAGTAATGTGTACAGCTGCTTGCATATAGTTTACAAAGCTGTCTTTTTAAGATATACATGCACATTGCAACACAACAGCAAATGCTACACTTTGCACACTCATTAATCTGGTAACCTGCAGATATTTAATATCTTGACAGTTGTACATGGTTTGCAATTTATTTCAGACAGGCCTCCCAACATGTTCTGTCAAACATCCAATCCAATACTGATAGCATCCACTATGGATTGTCCTGCAGCCTTATAAAAGTCAGCATTGTGAAATGGTGCTTGCATTCAATACTGAGTTATCTAGTCTGTGCACTTAGTTAGGCAGGGTTTCTCATCTCATTGCAGTCAACTGGTGTGTGTGTCTGTCTAGTCAAAAGAGCAAAACTATGTATGCTGCAGTCATCAGTGCAATCATATAGAGTACCAATATTTTGACAGTCATACATGCCTACACATCAACTTCATTCAGGCTGTCCAACATCTTTTTTCAAACATCTAATGCTGATGTCATCCACCATAAATTGTCCTACAGGAGTACAAAAGTTAGACTTGTGCAGTGGCACTTGCGTTAAGTACTGAGTTCTCTACTCAGTGTACTTATGTAGGGGTTCTAGTCTCATTACAGTCAACTGATATCTGTCTCTGTCTAGTCAGAAGAGCATAAATGTGTATTTTTTAGTCATCAGTACAATCCCAAAAAGTACCATTACTTTGAAAGTTGTACATGCCAACACATCCATTTAATGCAGGCCTCTCAACATCAACTCTCAAACATCCAATGGTGATGTCATCCACTATAAATTATTTTGCAGCATTATAAAAGTCAGACTTCTTCTATGGTGCTTGAGTTAAGTATTGCATTGTGTAAAAAGGTAGGGAGGGGGTCTATTCTTATTGTGGGCAATTGGTATGTGTGTGTGTGTGTGTGTGTGTGTGTGTGTGTGTGTGTGTGTGTGTGTGTGCGTGTGTGCTTTCACTTGCTTGATGTTCAAGGGAGCACTTTCATCAGCATGTCAGACAGTGCTATTACCATATTCTTCTCACCAGACACTGCTGAAGTCATCAGCTATAAAGTGTTGTTGGACGCTATGAAAGCCAGACTTGTGCTGTGGTGCTTGAGTTAATGCTGTGCTGAATAAACAGGTAGGTAGGAGGTCTATTTTCACTATAGTCAACTGTGTGTGTAGTCAACAATCATTATGGTGACAATATTACAATGATACATGAGTCTACAGCTATGTCAAACCTTACTCCAAACATCTCATTGCAGCATACAGTGATGATGTCATCCTGTATAACATTCACTCTGATAGTATTCAATACAAACCTGTGCTGTGGCAGTAACATTAAGTACTGGATTTGCAAACTAGTTTACCTACACATATAAGGGTTCTAATCTGACAGCAGATGACTTGCATGCCTGTACATACACCTATCACTTTGAGACAATTTTACACAGGGATATGACTCCACATCCATGTCCTACACTACTCCCGACATGTTCTCCTCAGCATAAAATGATGCTATCATACTAAAGTGCAACATGACAGTTTTACTGTTAGGCATATGTGTGTTGCTACTGTGACATTACCTGTATTTCATATTCTATACTTACGCAGGTGTAATGTTCAAATCAGGCCCAGTCTGCTGCCATGTTTGTGTGGTTAGTGGTACATCATGACCATTGTATAATCTTTGGAATCATTTTTCATTGCACTACCACTTGAAAAACCTTTCATGTAGCCACATGCATCCACCAGCCTCCTTTTTCCACTGGACACATGACATCCTTCCTGCAGAGGAGTGGAAGATGTCTTCATGTCAAATATGCATACACACTTCATGAAGCAGAGTCCTTCCATGAGCCTGTGAAAGACATCTCAAGACAACTACATGTGTGATTGCTAATTCTGTCATGGTGTGGTGCACATGTCCCATATGGACGGTGGAGGATCTAATAAAATCCAACAAGTATTCACTTATGCTGAATTGTCTTACCGTCTTCCATAATATAGATAATAGGGATTTTTTCAGGGTGTAATATTGGCTAGGATTTCATGTGATTTTGGTCATTAGCCTAATATGTCCTATGATACTATGAACATCTGACATGTCAGTGTTGCTGCCATTAACACATGGTATATTGAGGTGTGGATGTACATTACGGCTTCAAATGGGTCTTTCGGTCTGTGATGTGAGCTAATGTATTCATGGCCATTTATGCCATTGCAGAACATGCTCCTTCTATAACAGCTGTAGTAATATGCCTCCTGAGAACTGTTGACATGGTATGATACAGTGTTATGTGTGGGGTGTATTAGGACATGTACTTTTGTTTTTGAGCAGATCAACCTTCTACACAGTTCACATTCCATCATCACAGTGACACTTGCAGTATGGTACTGGTGTGCATGTGTCTACATACTATCATTAAATGTTCTGTGACTGACATCAATATCAATTCATATTGATTGCATGGTCATATAAGTCTTGTCTTATATACATGTTATTATGCTGTGATAGACACAACCAGTACACCACATGTTTTGATTCAATTGCAACCTTGTGGAATTCATAGTATGTGCAGTTGTGTTGCTACACCCAAAGATTATTGAGGTGGCCAGCAGCACCATTGTGTGACTATTTGCATTTGTGTCAGGAAAATTTTCTGCATGAGCCACAAGCAACTATTCTCTAATGTGTCCTGATATGGCATCAGGCTGCTCAAACACAGCTTGCCTGTGAAATACATATAGGCATATGTTGTGCAAGTGATATAAGTAAGTGGCATTGATACAGTTGTATGACTGTGTGTATAACAACAGTGTGTGGAATGTGAATAATGATCAGTCTGCATTGAGGTCTTGTCACAAATCATGTATTCCAATACATATGAAATGTTAAGTGGAATATGCAACCAATCACAGATCTGTGTATGGATGTCAGTAGACATACTCACTGAGCGGGCATAGACAATTTGCTAGCTGACAGTTTATCCATATGTTACCACCCTGTTGCCACTGGCCATCAGTCAAAATATACATGCAAACATTACACAGTTTTTATTCACAGCAGGGCAGCACATCTGTGCAGTCTCTATGGCTAATAACAGAGAAGTAATGTTTCCTGACAAAATCACTGGTTGACTATAGCGTAACTTAAAACTGACCTACCAGACACAGTTGGATCCATATGTCAACACAATCTTATGATAGCTTATGTTCCCACAGAAGGATGTACAGCAACATACATCCTTCTGACTCAGGGGCACCATCATCTGATGCCTGGAGTTATACACCCATCCTGTATCTCTTCATCTATAAAGTAGGCCAAGGAGTCATCCTGGACCTTCTCTAAAAGGACACAGGTAATATCCCAACTATGTACTAAACCCACATTTGATTTGTTGTTCAAGCTACATCATGTCTGTTACATCTGTTTGGTGTTATCGAGATGGTTGCAAAGGGCAAGCATGATGGCAACACTATCATCCTGTGTAACCTTCTTGGCTAAGGCATTTGAAACAAATCAACAGTCAGGTATTACAGAGAAACTGTCACAAGTGGCCATAAACACCTACATCACCAAGTGGGTAGACAGCTGGAATGCATACATGACAGTGAAATATGTTGCAGTGTGTCCAGTGACTAGGTTCATACCTCAGAGCTCTGTGGTAGCCATTTCCTGTCCATTATTTAAGTAACAGACATCAAAACTGATGTACACATCCTTTCTCCAAGCAGCTTTGTGGAGGACTGCAAATTGTGGAAAAACATTGAAGCCAACTATGGTATTGTTCTAATGCATACAGTATCAACACACACAAAGGATTGATGCCACAGCCATGGGGACATGGAAGATGAAGGAATCTGCTTGGGGGGGGTAGTTACATTATGAAAGCAAATACACAAGATCATTGTAATATGGACAACACACCCCTATGAGTAGACCAAGTGCTATGCACACCTGTCAACTAGCCAGGATTGCCCATTATTTCTAATACAAGCATAGCGGTGTTCCTCTGAACACCTCCAGCAGGTATTACATTTTGAGGGAGGTGTGCTTGATTATGCCCTCAGAAATTGCTGATGAATCACAATAGTTTTACAGGTGTGTTCTTGCAACACCATCTATGATTGCTCACAATCACATATGTTATGTGGATGATATGAGATTACTGGTGGTATTATTTTGATATTGTCCCTGATTTTGCATGCTTCTGTCAAATGATGTCCATGGGCCTGTTACTTTGTGTCCCACTTGGTTGAGGTTTATGCTGACCATGGGTCTATATTACTTCATCGAAGTTTTATTTCTGTGAATACCTAATCATCAACCCCTTAACATCAAATATCCATTCATCAAATGTTCACATCAGCAAAGTTTTCATAGGGAAGGGAATTACTTGTCCACCACAGCGAACATCATACACTACATTATTTCAAACCCACCAAGTGCAAGGGGGTATGTCCTCCACCTCCACCCCCACTTATATATATCAACTCCGAGATTGTACTACAGTGGGGAAAAAGGATAATGTTTAATGATGGCCAACTAACTCCAATCCCTATGAAAACTGTTAGCTGATGTGAACATTCGATGAACGGATGTTCAATGTAAAGGGGTTGATGATTAGGTATTCGTAGAAATAAAACTTTGATGAAGTAATATAGACCTGCTGACCACACATTCATATTCAGGCAACTTATTTTGCACAGCTTCACAGTATTCACATAATCCCTATTGTATATACCATCCTTGATATATGTCCTGTCCATTGTTCATGTCAGGATGCTTGTATCACAAAGTATCCACTCCATTGATATGTCACATTGTGTGACAGTCACATAATATACAATAACCATGCAGTCCATACTGTATCATGTCAATATGTGATTAATGTTGATGCTATAACTGTCTTTATTGAAATACCCTCATCTGCTGTACATTATCCTGTTTCACCTGTCCTCTTCGCCTATGTTCATTCCTATGATTCATGTGTGTGTCCCTTTTCAATATGCATACTTCTCCTGACTATTTATTTACAATGCAGTCTATGTACCCTTACTGATCATTTACACAGCTTTTATTCAGTACACCTGACACAGGGTTCCTCAATATTGTGCACTGTATAGACTTTCGTGTAATGTGCTGAAACTATATAAATTGCTTTATAAATAACCAGCATTTTGTGCAATCCTGCAGGCTATCCATAACTAAACAGGAATAAATGTCTGTAGGTGTTCATGTTGCTTTACACAGTTTTCTGGATTGTAACACTACTGCTGGCCATGAAACTGTGCTCATTAATGTTTAAACATTGTGTGCAGCATGCATATGTAATTAGCACTGTTGCTCAACACACAAACATATAAACTCTGTGTAGGGTTTGTGCTAAGCCGACAGAGAGCTTATTGAATCCCCAGGTATATCTATACACTAAAAGGGTGATACAGTCAAAAGATACTCAACATCAGAGTGAAAAAAGGGACATACAGAATCTAAACATAATACTAACACAGCAAGGACATTCTCCAAAGAATGAGTTTCCAAATCTGAATTAGCTAATAAAACGTCAGTGAAATCTTCACCATGGCTGCCCGACTAATTAAATCAACATGAATTTGTAACAAAAATCAATAGGTTCATAGGTTCATACTAGGCTATATGCCCTAGGGCATTTATAAGCCTAGCCAGAGTGTGTTTGGCTTTCGCCACCCATTTTAAATGAATTTTGCTATGCCCTTTTTCGAGGTTAGTATACTGTGCCTCTGTCTAACAGTGACACAGAAGTGATACCTGGGGTAAACCTACTATCCCCATCCACTCATCAAGATTCCTCTTGAAGAGAGTCAATGAGGGACTCTGCCTAACCTGGACTGGGATTTTATTCCAGAATGAAGGGAGCCTCTGGGTTATTAATCTGTCCCTCCAGCATGTCCTATTTATTTCAGTGCTGAGGTTCAAATCTCTCGAGCATGTAGCTCGATGGGATTTGGATTTTCTGAGGTGCAGCATGTCCATTAATACCGCGTTGGACATGGCTTTATACGTCAGGCACAGATCGCCTCTGAGCAGGCAGTATGCCACTGAGTAGAGCTGGAGTTTCTTTAACCGGGCAGCATATGGCATCTGTTTGAGCCCTTTGATCCTCTTGGTGAGGTACTTTGGGGTCTTTCCAGTTGCTGCAGGTGTCTGGTAAGGTACATCCCAAAAGGGGCATTGTACTCAATTATGGGCCTGATGAGGGATGAGTAAAGAGGCACGATGACCTTCCCTGATCTAGATGTGAATCCCTTCATGATTAGGTGGGCTATATAAAATGTTTTTCTAACCACTTTGGCCACGTGGTTGTCAAACGAGAGATTGTGATCAACTTGGGTCCCCAGGTCCCTAATTACTTCTTCCGTACCTAATCGATTACCACCTATGTGGTAATTTGTGGGCACTTTGTTTTTGCCAAAGGGGGTGACTATACACTTTTTTGCATTTAGCTTAAGGCCATGGCTCTGGCACTAAAATGTAAGAAAAGGGCAGTACTCTAGATGAAGCAAAACACATAGATAGAAGTATCTTGGCAGGTTATACAGAGAAGGATACAATAAAAGTAAGAGACATGGCAAGCGCATGTCAGGATCAAAAGCTGAACTTAGATTTTTCAAAGGTGCAACAGGCAGCAGTTGTTAGTAAAAATAAAAAAAAATTAAAGAATTTAGATTGCAGTCTCTTGGTTAAATGGTAGGATAGACCCTGCAGACAAAAGTGCACTTAGCTTTAGGTTATGCTGCTTTGCTAAATTAACGATTTTAAAATGTATTGAACTGAACCTGCCTTTAAAAGAAGATGGAAGGGTTGATGTAGGAAGATGTATAATAGGGAGCAGTAATCACTTATGATGCATCATATCAAGCACTGTTGGGAAATAGGGAAAGAAAACGGCTGATTTGCTGTTAGAAATACTGACAAAATGTTATATAATAGGGGTTAAGAAAACATTGTCATTGTATTAGCATTCAATTTGAGGAATCATGTCTGGTCGTGGTAAAGGAGGAAAGGGTCTTGGTAAAGGTGGTGCTAAAAGACATCGTAAGGTTTCATGAGATAATATGCAAGGTATTACAAAGCCCACTATTCATCGTTTGGCTTGCCAAGGTGGTGTCAAGCGTATTTCAGGCCTTATTTATAAAGAGACCTCCGGTGTTTTGAAGGTGTTTTTGAAGAATGTGATCCACAATGCTGTTACCTACACTGAGCATATCTACACTGAGCATTGGCAAGAGATAGAATAGAATGGGTGATGCAGATTCTTGATATTTTATTATTCAAACAAGTCTAAAGGAACAACAGTTGTATGACTGGCAACCCCAGTAAGACAAGATAGAAAGTGTGATTTAGTAAAAAAATTTGATTAAAGGAAAAGAAGTTGAAAGAAATCATCTATAGAAATGTTGTTTTCCTTATTTTAAAATGAAAAGGGATAAAGAAGGTAAATCAGTAGTTAAATCCTAATGCATTTTACCAGTTATAGTAAAATCCCAAATATTTGATTGACTGAAACTCAAAGGTTAAGTAGAACTTTTTTCTTATTTTTTTTTTTTTGTCCTGATAAGAATAGTAGCAGCTGCATCTAAACAGATAATAATAAATGCTGTTCACGGAAAGATCAGTGACAGCTGTTTTAATTTCCCCACTTTGTAAGTACTGAAGACATGCACTAAGTAAACTTTTTATTCCTGGATGAGCATGGGGAATTTTCTATATTCACACTCTCCATCTTCTTTGAGTCCCCCTCCCAGAAGCAAAACGATATATGCAACAACACAATTTCTGATACATTGAAACACTGATTACAAGAAGACAAGATTTTTCTCTGGCAATATTTTGTGATGCAGTTAAATAGCATAGCAGTGCTCCATTAAAACAGCTAGAGTTTCATAATATAAAGGCAATATTAGTAACATTTTAGGGCACATTGAGAAAAAAAATTGTGAAACATTCAGCAAAATTGCATTAAAAAGTAAACATTCTGCAGTATGCATTTGCCTTAAACAATGTAGAAAATATACGTATCTCTCTGTAATGCAGTCTGAGATTTTTGTTTGAACTGTACTTCACTGAGAAATCAATTTAAGTATATATCATGACAAAGTGCTTTTATATTTCTGTTTATGTATTCTGCAGCTACATTTACACTGGGAGCACATCATGTCACTGAATATAATTTCAGCGAATGCAAAAAGAGCAAGTGTTATTTGCCGAAATTACTTTCACCAGCAGTGGAGTTTGCTTTGTTCTCCATTGGTGTGCAACCTTGGAATTGGTATATATAAGACAGCGTGGTGTAAGGAGTTGCAAAAATAAAATTGTTGAATTGTGCGTCAAATATTATTTCGTCAAACAGTTTTTATATTTTGTTCATATGCCAAAATTACCTTTGATGACTCAACATGAATCCATTTACATCTTCTATAACATAGTTAATTTGTAGCGTAAGCTGGTTTTCTAGTGGCAGATGGTTCAGCTGCATGTTTGCTAGAAATTTCTATATCCAAACTGAGAAAGCAACCCTACCATAATCTATCTATCTAGTGGCAGATGGTTCAGCTGTATGTTTGCTAGAAATTTCTATATCCAAACTGAGAAAGCAACACGACCATAATCTATCTATCTATCTATCTATCTATCTATCTATCTATCTATCTATCTATCTATCTGTCTATCTATCCTTAAAATAATCTAACTGCCATTAAAATATTAACAAAATCTAACCACATCCAAAAATGGTTAGCGGCCCTACATCCTCCACATCCCCTGCTAATTATATATACAGACTATGAAGTTTCACAACAGTAGGGAAATGGCATTAATCCTTTTCTAGTTATAACTTTGATTTTGTTGATATTTTCTGTTTAGATATATTTGAATATAGATATTTTTCTATAAAAGTCCAAAATAGCACCCAGGAAGGAGAAACAGCAGTCCACGACCAAATAGTTAAAAACACTTCTTTAATATATAAAACATATAAATGCTTAAATTAAATTACTGCGCTTTCATCCTCAATGCAAAGAATTCATCAGATGCCATGTATCCCATACTACCGTTCTTTTATAATCCCATCAATTATCTAATTAAAACCATTTCAAACATCAATTTGTCCTTAAACTACTAAAAAAAATAAATGCATACTTTAATATAATTTCTGATCAAATACTTATAATAAGTTTAAAAGCTCTAATAAACCAGTGTAAGTAAATCACATTATGTGCAAACTAGCGCTGGGATTCAGCAAGCTCTGCACGGAGTGCAGGAATAGTGCAAGAGCTGCTGCAGGCAATATGGCAGATGAGCGATCCAGGAATGAGCTCCCGGGATGTGCACGAGTGGTCATACACTATTCCTGCATGGACACCACTGCTATATGCTAATTACCCCATTTCCTGGTGAAAACCATGCAAATGAGGTGAATTAGCAATCCAGGAAGCAGGCAGGCATCTGTACAGGAATAGTGTAACCTGCAGAAATATATTCTGTTACTTACCGAATACATTTCTGCAAATTACAAAATAGAGACATGACAGCTCCAAAGAAAGCATGTATCAATGTAGTAGGCATGCCAATGGCCAAATATATGGCCACTGACATGGGAAAAAGTTGCAAAATTGTAACAAAAATAACTTTTAATTTTTTTTGGCCAATTTCGGCTGTTTAAGTATAAGGAGCCCGAAAATAAGAAAAAAAGTTGGAAATAAGATTTTAAACCCAAATCAGCATTTTGCCATGATAGTCAATGGCATGCATAAGACAACAATATCAGGGAATAGTGGTTGCAAAGGGGAAGGCTCAGTGTAAATGTGGTAACTATGAATTAGCATTCTGTTTTATGCAAATGAGCGGATTGATACTAAATCACAGAATTCCTCTCAGTATTAGCAAGCATCCAGCCATGAAGGTGTAGCAACAGCATGGTATAATTATAAGAGGTAAATGACCTCATAAGGGGGAGTGCCATGCATGCTATAAGCTTATTGGAGCTCTGTGGCCTGAGTTTGCCCTTAGCTAAGCACATCTAAGGAAGGGGGTGTGTCTGATGCTGCCTAGAAGTGTTTACATTGCCTAAATGGGTCTGCATACCACTCACTGGGTTTGAAACAAAAAAAAAAAAAACAGGAAATAGCAGCTCTGTTCACATCTGAGCACTGGGTATGCACGCTGCACCTCTGGATTTAAATGAGAAGGCAATGGGAAGGGAAAACAGCAGTAAGAAGGCAATCAAGGAGAATTAGCATAGCTGGAAGGTGAAATGTATCAGAATCAGCCAATTACACAGGCAGCAGCCCAGCCCAGCACACTACTATAAAGTAAGCATACACCTTTCACTCTCTTTTTTCCCACAAACTCTACACCATAGATGTACACAGATGGGGAAATTTTACCTGACAAAACCAACAAAATGTTAGAAGCTGCTGTTGCTCTCATACATCAATATGTGGAAGAGACTGAGGGTGGTGAAGATGTGAATGCTGATGACCAACCCACAGTGAGGAGAAGGAGAAGAGTGCATAGACCCAGGGTAACCTACTAGGGGCTATATGAGCTGGAGATAGTGGAGTACTATAGGTTGGACTGGGACATTCTACAGCAAATTGTTGAGCTGTGCTGGCCACACCTCACACACAGAACTAACAGAGGGGGAACCCATCCCAGTGGATACCAAGGTATGTATAGGCTTAAGAATACTAGACATAGGTACCTTCCAAAGGCCAACTGGGTTTATCATGGGGATCTCACAGGCATCAGCATCCAGGGTACTCCACCAGTTCCTGAATGTCATGTCAGCACATGCCAGTGAGCAAATATATTTCCTCAACAGCTGTGAGGCGCTGACTAGCAATATGTGTCTCTTCCACCAAATAGCAGAATACCCTGAGGAAGTGGATGCTATAGACTGCACTCACATGCACATCAAAGCACCACCCGGTGAGCGGGGTAGGGTCTACATAAACCGCAAGGGCTTCCCTTCCATCAACTGCCAGGTCATGTGTGATACCCAGGGCATTATCTTGAATGTGTGTGCTGGCAGCCCTGGAAGCTATCATGACTCCTACATCTGGCATTTGACACATCTGTACCAGACATTTGGCATTGAGGACATCCCATATGGCCACCTAGTGGGGGATGCTGGCTACGCACTGGAGCCGTGGCTGATGATACCCATCAGAAATGCACACACACCTGAACAAGAACTCCATAATGAGGCACACGCACAAACCAGAATCATAATAGAGCATGTGTTTGGGATGCTCAAGTCACAGTTCCACTGCCTGTACATATCCGGAGAAGCCTTGCAATAGTCTCCAGATACATGTACACAAATGTTTATTCTATGTGCCATGCTACACAATATGATCCTGCGGAAACAGCTGGAGCAGGAACAGCATGGGGCAAGGCTACACAGCCCCTCATCATTGCCAAGGCCATCACAGGCACAGATGGACTTGGAGAAGGAACAACCTTTGCTTGCCCATGTAGGCAGAAGGAGGTGTGCCCAGTATGCCGAGGCTTTGGCAAAGAGGAAATACATAGCACATACACTGACATGGTAGGGACCCAGGGAATGACACCTCTCTCTGACTCTTACATGCAGTAAAAGGGATGCTCCCCTCGCTCTGGAATAGAATCCCAATTCATATTAGACATAGCCTCTCGCTGACCCTCTTCAAGCGAAATCTGGACGCGTGGATGGGAAATCGCAAATTCACCCCTGGGATCTCTTCTGTGTCCCTGCTAGACAGAGGCACAGTAAACTAATCTTAAAAGGGTACCTTCTGTGACCTACTTTACAGAGGCACAGTAGGCTAATCTAATAGGGAGATGGAAGCCAAATACACTCTGGCTAGGCTTATAAATTCCCTAGGGCAGATAGCCTAGTATCTACCTATGAACCTAAACATGACACTACCTGTGCTTTACTATGTATAGGGAGTGTACTATGTGCATCTGACATAGTCCTCCGGCACCGTTCTCAATAGTGGCACAGCCACAAGGTAAGTCACTCTTCCTATTAATTGCTGAATTGAGTAGTATGTCCTGCTAGTTGTATCTATGGTTGGATGTGAGCATGCAAGGGAATCTGGTGGCTGAATGGATGGCAGCAGATAGTGGACACCTATATGGGCAGCATGAAATCCATAGCAAATACTGGTGTCAACAAAGCAGGCAGTACTAGACAAGGTAGCAAATCCCACTGCAGTACATGTGGAGGTCCAAATGTGTGTCCATAGGACACACACATGGATGTCAGTGAAGCCCACATACCCAACACTAGCCTCAGCCAGGAGGACAGGTGTAGATGACCATAAAGAAATTCTGTTCTAAGGCCTCCAATTGATGGCAATGGAGAACAGCCCCCCTCCAGACCTACACAGACAGACTCCAACAGGCCTGGCAGTTGTATGTTAGTTCTGAAGTGTACGAAGTCTGAAACTGAAATGTAGGTCAATAAAACCTAAGATCTGTACTCTGCTGATATGCCACTAATCTGCATGATAGGTCAGAATACAAAATGAAATGGAAGCCAACAGAGTACCTGAAATACCAGTATAGTCATAGCAAATGTTTAAAGTAAAATACAAAAAATGCCACAGCAACCTTGGTAAAACAGCAAAAAAATGCCTGGACGCACGTTTATTTTTAACAAAGAATCAAGCGTTTTCGCCACAAGCCTCTTGTGGCTTCGTCAGAGATAACAAAAGATGGACATGCCATGAATGTAAGCCCAGACATACACATAGTACACACTTGGAAGTAACCTAGACAGAGTACATAAAATGTAACTGTCAACTGCACACACCTTTGGAATTTTACATACAGGTTAGCAGCATATTAATTGTCTGTGGAGTATGGAATACTGATGTAGTCTGGCCAATCAGTGGCAGACCACAAAGGCACAATTATGAAGTAATAAGAGACTGCCTATGCCCCCCCCCCCACAAGGAAGCAGAAGGGGAATGCCCCAGGTATATTTGTGAATCAGCTGCAAGAAGCTTCCATATCACACATGCACTCAGCTCACCCCACCATCAGCCACAGGTTTATCACAGATCATATCCCTGCTGTTGCGAATGAGTACAGTATGACCCCCACTTCTGTATGGGAATACCCGCAGAATACAGCATGCTGAAGAGGTGTTCCATGCAAGTGTGTCCCTAACTGTAAGCAGCACCCTGCCAGCATCCAGACCAATAGATTAATATGGACAGGAACTATTGCCATTAACACCTCGCACACTTACCCTGTCACCCCAGGGGAATCCAGTGGCTCGCAGCCTGGGAATGTAGGATTGACAGAATGCACTAGCCCGCTACAGATGGCCTGTATCACTTCCAAATGGCCTCTGTCAAGGGTCTATGCCTCACCCATATTGTAAATGTATGGTATCTCATGGGGTCCCAACTAACAACATAACACAGTCAACAGAACACAAATGCAAGGCCATGTTGACAAATCCCAGTAGCATGCCTACTGTGTCCTACTGCATGAACTGTGGAACAACCCCTAAATACTGCTGGGATGAAGGGACAACTATAGGGATACTTCTCAGATATTGCTCGCATAATGATAGGAAGAGGATAGAATAACTGAGTGGGTGGGTATAGAAACATGGACGTCATAGAGTGTGCGATGTCTGAAACTCTGATGTGTGCCCATACTACCCATGCCTGCAAACCCAGTAGTGGGTGGCTGCAGACCTGCTTGTAAACCGCAATGTGAAGGGGAACTGACCAGATATACGAGCCCTGCCTCTGGGTAATGTGGGTGAATCTGTACAGCTGAGAGGTAAGGCCACAGCAGGATATGGCCATTCTGTTACGTTGATATATGTACAAGCAGGGGATCCTCAGCCACAACAGTACCAAGGTGCTGGACCATTTACACAGACCCATCAGCAAGTCTCTGCAACTACCCCTCCAGAATGGCTTGTGCGCGCAAGAATATGTAGGCTTAAGACAACAATACTGGACACAGCTTCATTCATCTTGTATTTCCTAGGCAATAACTGTGAGCAAATAAATATATCTGTCAGTAGTTGATGACATAATACATCACAGTGTAAAACAGTGCATTGTCTGAATATGTCTGCTAACACCAACTATGTAACACAACCAGCACAGACACCATAGTTACAGTATCCCACTATCTGTTGCTCATTGTGACTCCTATTGTCAACTTATCTACAGACATCCTGCAGAAACAGGTTGCTAGCTGTAGGTGTAGAACACCAAACCCTGGACTGGAGTACAACCTACCTGGAATGGATTCACACACCCAGTACAGAAGGTCATACTGGGCATGCTCCTACACTTAGAGAAATGAAGCCCATGTCTGATAACACAGTGGACTATATATATCTGTCAGTCACAGATATCTGTGCACACATGCACACCACATTAAACACCATTCATGCTTTGCGCACACATTGGATAGGAATACACATATCCAAGGCCAACACACTATAATATATTAAACAGACACACACAGAGATGTGGGGAAGAGAGAGACAGACAGTGACAGAGAGATTTCCATCATGAGGTCTGTCCCACCCACCACACATCCATTTGGCCAATATCACATGATGTGCTGATGTCAATCACTATAGACATAGCTTTTGGTAGCCCTCAGCCCTATAGTGTCTGTGGTGCTTGTGATAACTGTGTAACAAGATAGTTCAAATCAGTATTAATCTAACATTTGTATACTCAGTCCTGTCAAATGTAAAGTTGTGTGTGTGTGTGTATCTGTGGGTGTGCGTGTGTGCGTGTGTGCGTGTGTGTGTGTGTGTGTGTTTCCAGAGGAATGGTTTATGGTCCATTCACACACACTGCACTTCCCTTTGCCCATGTTAGCACTCCTGCTGATGTCAGTCACCTTGAAATAACCCTCTGGCCAAATCTCAGCCTTACAAGCTGCATGGTGCTTATGATAACTTTGTAATGCTATAGTATACCATACTAGTTAGGTAGGAGTTCTAATCCCAAACTGTGTATGGAGGTGAATGATTTCAAGGCTATTCACAGTTACTACACCTCCCATTGCCCTACTTTAGCATGCCAGCTAAAGTCAGTCACCTTAGAATAACCCCTTGAACAAGTACCAGCCCCATAAGTTCTCTGGCACTTGTGATAACTGCATAATGCTATAGTGTAGCATACTAGTTAGTAGAAGTTCTAATCCTAGACATAGCAACTGTGAAACTCTGTGTGTGTGCATGTGTGTGTGTGTGTGTGTGCGCGTGTGTGTGTATGTGCATGTGTGTGTGGAGATGAATGTTTTTAGGCCATTCATAGTCACTACACCTCCCATTGCCCTACTTTAGCATGCCTGCTGATGTCAGCCACCTTGAAATAACCCTTTGGACAAGCACCAGCTAGGTAAGTCCAATGGCCCTTGTGATAATTGCGTAATACTATAGTGTCACATACTAGTTAAGAACGAGTTCTAATCCCAGGCATGGCAACTATGAAACTCTATGTGTGTGTATGTGTGGATATGGATGATTTTGAGGCCATTCATAGTCACTACACCTCACATTACCCAAATTTAGCATGTCACCTGATGTCAGTCACATTGAAATAACCCTTTGGACAAGTGCCAGCCCCATAAGCTCCATGGTGCTTGCTATAACTGCGTAATACTATAGTGTAACATACTAGTTAGGTAGGAGCTCAAATTCCAGAGATGGCAACTGTAAAACTGTGTCTGTTTGTGTGAGAGAGAGTGTGTGTCTTTGATGATACCTAATTTTGTGGACATTCACACTTACTACTTTCTCCTTACCCCTCCTTTAGAACTGCTGCTGATGTTACTCACCTTCAAAGATACCTGTGGAGAGCTCTCTAACATATAAGCTCTGTGGCGCTTGTGATAACTGCATAATACTATAGTGTAGCATACTAGGTAGGTAGGAATTCTAATCCCAGAGATGGCAACTGTGAACATTTGTGTGAGAAAGTGTGTGTGTCTTTGATTAAACCTGATTTTATGGACATTCACACTTACTACTCTCCCCTTCCCCCTCCTTTAGCTCTGCTGCTGATGTTATTCACCTTCAAAGATACCTTGGCACAGCTCTCCAACATGTAAGCTCCATGGCTTATCCTATACATGTGGAACAATGTAGTAGTAGTAACTATATAGGTATGATTGTGAATATCATCTCTGGCAAGTGTTTGTGTGTGTACATATGTATGTCTGTACCTCAAAGATTTTGGCCCCATTTACACCCCGTACACATCTCAGAGCCTGACTTTAGCAGTCTTGCAGATATCATCCATCTTATAAGTACTTGTTTCCAACACTAAACCATATAAGGTCAGTGGTGCATGTGGTAAATGTATAATGTAATGTTCTGTAAAGATCATTAGAGAGAGGTTTGAATCTCACCCCTGGCAAATGTAAATGTGTGTATAGTGTAAAACATCCATCTTGTAAGTTCTGTGACACGTGATGCATGTGGTATACTATAGTAGCAATACATAGCTAGGTAGGGGTTTGAATCTCAGTACTGGTAAGTGTGTGTGTGTGTGTGTGTGTGTGTGTGTGTGTGTGTGTGTGTGTGTGTGTGTGTCATCAGTATCCTGTGTGGAGGTTCCTGTGATACCAGGATCCATTGTGGGGTGGGTTTTGCTAAATTATTATGTTGAGGACCCAGCATATGTCACAATGTCCACCTTACAAGGACAACAGATGTCAGACACTGGAGAGGTTGGTGAGAACAATCCATAGCCCTACATGTGACATTATGGATTGGTGAACAATACAGGTAACTCTTCTATTACTCAGAGAACATTCTCCACCCACATCTCATACACAAACACACTTGGCTAGGCAACAACCACTGTATTGGTAGTTCCCTGCATATTGCCTCACAGATAGTAACCACAGTGTGATTGCAGTGGACTACATGCCTGTTGACCACAACAGTGCCACTGACATCAGAAAGTACTTTGATTTGTTACATTTTCTGACTGTGTGTTATCCAGCAAGTAAAAGGACATGACACCCTGTTCCATCCCCGCAGTAGGCAAATAAATGTGTACAGTGTCCCTTTTGCTTTGATCCCCACTGGATGCCTGCAACAACTGTAGAGTCTGAAAACATAACCCACAAAGGGAATACCATGCCTTATACACATGCCCTGTATGGACAGACGCCACTAACTCCACTGAATACCTGTATCATGCTGTCAATGTAGGTGCAAGCATGACCTCAGTTACACAGCCAGGTCTCACCAAATGAGGTCAGGAATGCTACATCAGAAGATAATCTGTCCACTCAACATACCTCAGAGACTTCAAGTAAACTTCCACACATCAAAGAACATGCATGTGGGACATGTGACATCCCAGACACTATCCATGTTATGGAATATAGATCACATACAAGGGAAGCAGTGCACACCACTGGCCACCCATGATAGTAACCCAGATGAGTGGATGTTGAATACAATACCCACCCCTGGGGACCACTCCAGGGACTACATCCCTGAGCCGCACAGGGGACTATTGTCATGAGACCTGATGCCAATGTATTCCCTTTGCCTAGCCTTGTACAGCCTTCAGGCCCATTCACCTACTACACACCTGTGAAGCAATGAACATATGCATCTCAGTACTGGCACGTGTGTGTGTGTGTGTGTGTGTGTGTGTGTGTGTGTGTGTGTGTGTGTGTGTGTGTGTGTGTGTGTGTGTGTGTGTGGAGATGAATGATTTTGAAGCCATTCACACTCAGTACACCTCCCATTGTCCTACTTTAGTATGTCTGCTGATGTCATTCACCTTGAAATAACCCTTTGGTCATGTGTCTACCCTATAAGCTCTGTGGCACTTGTGATAACTGTGTAATACTGTAGTGTAGCAGACTAGTTAGGTAGGAGTTCTAATCATGATCCTGCCAATTGTGATAATGTGTGTGTTTCTGTGAGAAATGTGTGTGTGTGTGTGTGTGTGTGTGTGTGTGTGTGTGTGTGTGTGTGTGTGTGTGTGTCTTTGTTGACACTTGATTTTGTGGACATTCACACATACTACACTTTCCTTACCCCTCCTTTAGCACTGCTGCTGATGTCACTCACCTTCAAAGATACCTATGGACAGCTCTACAACATGTAATCTCTGTGGCATGTGCAATAGCTGCTTAACACTGTAATAGCAATACATAGGTAGGTTGGGGTCTGAAACTCTGTACTGGCAAGTGTGTGTGTGTGTGTCATCAGTATCCTGCGTGGCTGTTGCGGTGATTGTGTAATGACAGGATCCATTGAACATCATTATATTGAGGACCTATATGTCCCAATCTCCACATTACAAGGCCACCAGTTTTCAAACATTGTAGAGGTTGCTGTAGACAATCCTCAGTCATAAATGTGTACAGCCATGTGCAATTACTATGTGACAGTATGGATTAGTAAACAATATAGGCAACCTTTATAATATCCAGATACCACTCTGCACCCATGGATAATACACAAACACATTTGGCTTACTCCCTTCCTTTCTTACTTTCTCTCTGTCTCTCTCTGTCTCTGCCCCCCCCCCCCTCTGGTGGTTGTCGAAAAGTACATCTGTTTTGCATAGGCAGCAGCTTGAGTTTTGTAGGTAATGCTCATGATCAGCTGATGGCCTGTGCATGAACTGGAGTCCCACACTTGCTAATTGCATGCAGAACAACTGTGGTATCATTCCTATAGCCAATTGCATGGAAACACTCCTATAACTAAACACTTCATGTAGGTGTTGGCCCTTTTCCTTCACTGTGAACAGGACTTCATGTGGGTGTCTGACAAATAGCATCACAGATGGTAGTTGGAAATACCTCTTACAACATACACTGTGGAGAAAGGCCAACCAACAGGAGGGGGATGTTCCAGACATGGGGACAAAATGTAAGTATTGCTGTTCTGCATTTGAAGTAATGTTGGTTTAACAGGATTTGTGTGGGTATGGCTGTTCTACATGATTTAAAGTCTGGCATGATAGTGTTATGTGGGTGAGTAAACTCTCACCTGTAGGGCTATCTGCAGACTGTCCAGAGTTTGGAGTCTTAGATTTGGTGTGTTACTCACACATTTCCTAACTTTAGAAATGCAGTAGCATACTCTGATGATTGCAGTCAGTACATCGTGACATCCATGTGAGTTACTGACTTCATATCCCTTAGAAGAGATCTGTCATAACAAACCCTGTTACACTAGGAATTTGCTCAGTTTATCACAGCAATATGTCAATATGGCTCTGAGTTTGTGCCTCTGTCCCCAAAATCTGTCACCCTTTGTCCATATGTCATGCAGAGGTGCATATGTACACTATATCATTATTTACTGACATGATTCCTAATAATAAGCCAGTGATATATCAGACTGCTAGATATGTTATGTATAGTAGGCCTTATACTTGAGGACAAAACCTGGACATTCTGGTGTACTCTGTACAGTAGTGAGGTCTGTGTACTTATGGTGATTGTTGACAGTGTGTATTGTGAATATGTTACTTGCCCTGTGTACAAACTGTGGTAGATGTCAGTGTTCTTGGTCCTGTTCTACCTGATGTTGCATGCTGCTCCAGTTTCTGATACCCTATCAGCGTATATGTTTGTAGGGCTAGACTGAGGCATGTCCCATACCACAGTCAGGCATCAGACTACACTGTGAATTGGGCCAGTATATGCAGGGTTAGTGTGTGAGTGGCAAATATGAGGATGGTTTTGTTCACACAGTCCATATACTGTACTATTAATTAGGCTTACCATAATGTGACTGTGATTGTGTTGAGATTGGTTGTGGGTATGCACTTTCACACAGGTGTCTGTTACTCTGCTGTTACATGCCTGTAGTGCCTGATATATTGGCAAGTACATGTGTATTCCCCCATAGGAAACTTGGGTCAGTGTTGTGGCAGACTGCCTGTAGTTTACACAGTGCTTTGTGACATGCCTAGCAGCTCAGTGTATTTACCTAGTGTGATGTTATGTCCAGATATTTTGGTCCTAACTTTTGTTTCCTTAGCTAGCTATCTAAGACACAATGGCTTCTCAGTATCCCTACTGAAATGTTCATTTTCTAGTCTGTTTCATCTGTAATGTCACCTGAATGTTATACTCTAACTGTATAAATTTGTAAATATAGTAATATGGATCTCCCTTTTTCTAGTTTGTATCATCTGTAATGTTCATCACCAGCATGATGCTCTAACCATATAATTTTGTAAATATTGTAATACATATCTAAAAAATATGTAACCATGTTTCTGGAGCTTTTCTCCCCAGGACTCCATTGAAAACGGGTTCATCTTGGCCCAATGGACTATCCTGGTAAACCAACTGCAAATAAATAAATAAATAAATAAATAAATATTTGTCATATGTACTGTTGCCTGGCCACCTTGTGTGTTGTGTATTTCTGAAAAAAGCAGTGGGATGCTGTGAAGATGCATGTCACTAACTAGTGGGAAGTATGTGGGCTTGGGACCTCTGCTCTTCTGGTTAATATGTGTTAGGACAGACAGGAGGTTGTGAATGCATCAACTGTGTGAGCTTATCTATTTCAGTATTTGTGTGATATCCCCATTTTCATGGCTTTAAACTTCCCCTTTGTCAGGCTTGGTCCGCAGGTCTTGCACTAAGGAGTTCTGTATTTAACTCTGGACTGACCAGATTGTGTCAGACTATCCATGTTTATTGCTAATATTTCTGCTGTATTCCACAGGATTATTACTGTGATTTGTATGGTATTTCAATACAATGATTTTATGATGTCTGTCAGTTACTGATGATGTACATGTCAGGATCAGAATTGACTTCCTACACAACATGTCTGTTGACACAACCCCTGTTACTATAGCAACATTCTACATTTATACCTGTGATACTTACATTCCATTCCATTGCACTGAGAGTTTGTGACTTATGGTGCTGAGGTATGACTCCCCTATATGTTATGAGCCAAGAACATGATAGTCAGTACTGACTATCATGTTCCTGGTGTGTGAGCTGTATTTTATTAAGTATCTTCTACTGGATATTGATCTGATATATGGATATTAACTGTAAACTACTGTGTGTTTAGGCATGTAGTAATGGGATACCTATCAGTGTCAGATGTCTATCTGTCAAAACATTCATCCTAATGCATACCCTGTTGGCTAGCTTATTTCTGTCTGTCTTCTGTACAGATGTGCAGATGTCAGGTATCCATCTTGGTTGCTCACAGGCAATCTATGACTGAGTGACACTGTCATGTCTGCCCAGCTGTGTTATGAATGCCACAGCTAGGAAACCCCACCCTGTATGCACTACATGCCATGAATACCTCAACCAGACTGCCACAGTCAACAGAACATGCTTGAGTACAGGTCTCTAACCAAGACACTTGCCATGTTATGTAATATGTGTTGCATACATGTCAGTTGGAGCACCTCACTGGCCACCTGAAAGAGAAAACCAGATGATTGGATCTTGAATTTAACTGTCACCCTGGGGATCACTCAAGCGGCATTGGTTGATAGATGGCCTGCTGACAAATGTCAGGTGGCATGATACCAGTGTACCCACATGCCCTACTCTTCTCATCTCTCCATCAACATTAGCCTGGTACACCCCTAGGAACACCTGCACCTATGGATCCCTGTACTGACAAATGTGTCACTGTGCATTACTGAGAATAACAGTGTCTGTGTGTTTGTAAACTTGTACTTGACAATACCTTGAGGGCCTTCTCACCCACTACACCACCCCCCCATTGCCATACATAGAAATGGCTGCTGCTGTAATTGATGTGAAATGTACCTTGTTACACTCTTCATCCTATGTGCTGCCTGGAGCTTGCAGTACCAGCATAACATTGTTCTACAAATGGGTAGATAGGCGTGGGTTACCCTCTGAGTCCTGGCAAGTGTGTGTATGTGTGTGAGTGTGTGTATTTGTAGGAGACAGCATTCTGAGGTCACATTCTGCAACTACAATAAAACTTGCCATACATTATAAGGGATAGTGATGTTGCTGAAATTAGGAGAGCCATGAAAATCCCTCACCCTACTATCCATGTGGCATGTGCAATAAATGCATATCCCTGTAGTAGCACTGATTAGATAGCCAAAGGGGTTTATTGCAGTCCAGGTCAATATGTGATTGTGGGTATGTCAGAGCATTATCATGGGTTTCAGTGAGTGCAATATCCAATGTGGGGTGTGGGTGCTGGATATACTGTCTTTACAACATGGTACCCCCAGTACATGTCCTAAGGTCCACTGTATGAGGACCACTCTCACCATCAACCATACAGGTAAATGATTACACTATCCAGCCCAATGATACATGTGCTGTGTGCAAATTCTCTGAAACAGAATTGACTCACTGACAAGGTAGTTAGCACTGCTAAACACAGGTTTGTCAGATGTGTCTATGACTGTATGTATTTGTAAATGTGTATATGACAGTATGTCATACTTTGTATTGTTCATTAATACCTAGTACATTACCCATTACCATGCTGTAGAAGGCCTGGTGATGTTCTTCCCTTAACAGGAAACTTGGGACACACCTCACCCTAAAAGCTCTTTGGTGTGTGCAATGAAATCCAAACACATTAGTAGCAATAAGTACCTAGGTAGAGGGTCTACTCTCAGTGTCGCCAAGTAAGTGTGTGTGTATATAAAAGGATCTACTTCAGTTTGCAGAAAATATATGTCACAGGAGATCATTTGTCCAAGAAGTAACTGGCTAAAGCTAACATGTCAAAGCAATCATCTTGTGGAAATACATTCAAGCAAAACTAGTAGTGGATGTGTACATGCCGTCTTCCCCACTGTACAGTTATGCATCAATATAGGAGTTGATATATATATATATATATATATATATATATATATATCTATATATATATATATATATATATCTATATATGTATATATATATATATATATATATATATATATATATATATCTATATATATATATATATATATATATATATATATATATATATATGTATATATTTTTTTATGGGTGTGGTTGTTGTGGCCACAGCCACCCACATTGGGGTTATTGTTGTGGGTATCCCCCCACTTAGTGTGCTAGTATACTGTACAGTTTATGTTAATAGGTTAAGTAGTTGTTAATCACACTATGTGTGGTTTTACGCCACCCAACAACCCCCAAAGTGGGAGGCTGTGCCACCCACACCAGCAAACCTATGTTTACCAACTCCAGGATTGCACTACATTGGGGAAGAGGACATATACACTGCCAGTACCATTGTCAATGACATTAAACTGGCAAACTGATTATTTCCTTATGTGATGCTTTGGCAATTTAGTCTGGGTGGAATTACATAGGCCAAAATGAGTTGACTGCAAAATAAAGTACATCCATGTGAACAGTATTCTCTGTGTATTGCATCAACACTAAAACCTGAGTGTGTGTGTGTGTGTGTGTGTGTGTGTGTGTGTGTGTGTGTGTGTGTGTGTGTGTGTGTGTTATTCATGGACATTTGGTGTGTGCCACACAGTACACTTACAATTGTCCACTGTAGAAGGGCTGCTGACATCAGCCACCATGCACTCACCTGTATATACCCCTCAGACCTATCAGCCATGTGGCACATGCAGTAACTGTTATACAGACCTGTTACCTGTGTTCAGTTGTACCCGGGATATGACCCAGTCAATGTGTCACCATAGTGCTACACCCCTTGTAGGACAGGACATTAGACCAACATCCTGCTGACACATAGACACTAAGAACACAAACAGAATACATTATGGAGACCACAATCAGTCAGCGTTAATAACAGCTATAATGCATCATGGCTGGACAGCTACACACCCTGATATGTAAGCATTAATCATTCCAGCTGAAAACACGTGTAACAGCATTACATTGCTAAACCTTAGGACATTCACCCTGTGCATCAGAACCATATCAGCATGTCCATGCATCAATGGTATGGATGACAGGGATGTGGCACAGGTATCATCATATGCACAGGGTGTTTTGGCAGGTTTTCCAGAGGCCTAGGCCGAGCCATTTGGTTGACATCATGTGTGTGGGTTAGGGGGTTCTTTAATAAATGGGCTGTGCAGATGTGGTGTGTTTAGGTATGGATGTGCCCTAGCTGTGTTGGTGAAGTGTGTGTATATGTTTGCACATGTCTGCCATGCAGCAGCCCTACACAGGGTTTGTTAGACAGCTGCAGACTGTACATGGCAGGATGTACAGTTCACTGTCTCCAGCCATGGACATAGAACTCTGCTTGCCAGGGCTTTCACGGGCACTACCAGGCAGAAGCTCAGATATGTTACTCTCCCCTGATGATGAAAATTGTCCACTGGATCAATGTCCCTGTTGGGACTGGCCAAGACCACTTGCATGTGGCCTGCTGCATTGTGGTGTGGACAGCATCCCCCTCTGCAGTGCTGTTTCTGGTACTGCCACTATGGGAGCGGCCATGAGTTGTTGCACGTCCACGTAGACCTCCACCTGTTGGTGTTGCTGACCTACATCCACATGGCTGCCACCCTACTCCCACCACATGCTCTACCACTGACACCACACGGCCAAGGATTTCCACCATCTCACCCAACCATCTATCCAGGATTTCTGCAAAACAACAGTGGGGCACCTGCAAGATCACGGATGTTGCCAAGTACAGAAGAATGAGTTGCCCTCTTGAGCCTCAGACTCTGTCTGGTGTAATGTTCCATACGTGCCTGTGCCTCCATGATGGCCAAAAACATGCGTCTGGTGACACCTGCTGTGATACTAATGTCAGGGGCAGGATGGCCAGCAGCCCTCCTATGAGCATTCCTGTACATCTGCCTGTGTCGTACCTCGCATGTCATCTGGCTATGGCTGCTGTGTACAGACACACTTGCCATAGTCCCCACAGTATCCTGTCCAATGCCAACACCCGCCAACTGTCCCTCATCTATGGCCACTGGTGACGGGGTATGTATGGGCATTGAGACTGTGTGCGGGGATGGTGTGGACAAAAGTGGGATGTCAACCGATGGCACAGCATCAGCGCTGACAACACTGCCTGTGCCTCACCATGTCTATCATAATTGTCAGTGTCTGTATGGACACTAACATCGGTTTGCCTACAGGAGGGACCCTGACCCACCTTGTCACCTGTGATGAGCAAAAAAAAATGTAATTTAAGACCCGCAGCAGGCCACATGCACATCCTCAAAAGCTAGCTATGAAAACAGAATTGCAGCAAATAGTAAAGACAACCACAAGGCCTTCTATAGTTATGTAAAGAATCTCCATGGCAATGCCCAGATTTGCTCTGAGCTACTGCCCAATGGTATCTTCTATACTGAGCCAACAGATATTGCAAATATACTGGCAAACAGATTCAGTGCTAACATTACCCCCCCCCCAAAGGACCAATCAGAATACCAGTAGATTGCCAGGCACCCAGTATTACTGCTGCACAGGTTAAAACAGCACTGTCCAAGGCCAAGAACATAGCTTCTTTGGGACCTGACAGTATCCCTGGCTGTGTTCTACATAAACTACAGAGTGAACTGGCACCTCACCTGTCTGCCCTGTTCAATCACAGCCTCACCTCAGGCTTTGTCCCTACTGAATGGCACACTGCTACAGTCATCCCTCTCCACAAAGGAGGAGCAACTACAAACCATGGAAACTATCACCCCATTAGCCTGATGAGTCTGATATGCAAAGCTATGGAACACATCATCATGGACCTAATAAACGAGGACATAGGGAATCTCCAAACTCTGGATCCTACACAGTTTGGTTTAGTAAAGGGTAGATCATGCCTGCTCAATTTGGTTGACTTCTTTGAGTCAGTCACCAGAGCTGTGGATGAAAGTAAGGTGGTTCATACAGCCTACATTGATCTAGACAAGGTTTTTGATACCATTTCTCACTCAGGAATAATAGAAAAACTTACTAAGCTAGGCATCAACCCCTATATCACTAGGTAGGTTGTAAACTGGCTCACAGATAAAACCCACAGTGTGAACTTAGCTGACTCCAAGTCAGACTGCCAACCAGTCATGAGTGGAGTCCCACAGGGTTTGGTCCTGGGTCCTTTTCTGTTTGGTATCTACTTCTTTGAAGTCCAGGACAACATGAAGGGACTGTGGCTGACAAAGTTCACAGATGATTGCAAGTTCGGAGCTATTATTAACTCCCCAAGTGATGCTGACATCCTACAGAAAGGCCTCAATGAGACCAACGACTGGTGTCAGAACCAAGGCCTTAAACTCAATGCCAAAAATGTGCCTTCATCCCCTTTGGGATAAACCTGGTTCCCTTAATTTACCACATTGATGATAGTCCACTGAACATAGAAGGCATTATAAGAGATCTGGGAACACAGGTTGACAGCAACCTCTTTTTCGACCACCATTTTGCCACTGTGGTCAGAAAGTCCTTCTGTGTGGCACATCTCTTTTCTAAGGGTTTTGCATCCAGGAAGAAAGAGGTAATTGTCTCCCTCTACTCTTCCCTCATTAGGCTAATCATCAAATACAGTAGTCCATTTGGCATGTACCTCACTAGACACCTGCAACAACTGGGAAGGCTACAAAAGTACCTCACAAAGAGGATCCTAGGCCTTAAACACTTCTCCTATATGGACAGACTCAAAAAACTCAGCTATTCTCTGTCTCATATCGCCTACTTAGAGGCGATCTCTGCTTGACTTACAAAGCCATGTCTGACCCAGCTCTTTTAGGAATGCTACATCTAAAGAAATCCCAATCCCTCCTCACCACATGCTCCAGAGACCTCAATCTCATTACCACAATTAACAGAACATGCCGGAGGGACAGGTTCATAACCTAGAGACTGCCAATGCTATGGAATAGACTTCCCATACATGTCAAGCAGAGCACCTTACTGGCCCTCTTCAAGAGAAATCTTAATGAGTGGATGGGAAATAGAATATTCATCCTGGGGATCATTCCAGTGACTCTACTCAACAGAGGCACTAGGAACTAAGGTTGGGTGGCATGATGCCAGGATAATCCCATGGGCTAGGCTTGTATAGGCCCCAAGGCCATTAGCCTAGTACACACCTATGAACCTATATATGTTATGGTTTACCTCTGCACACACTCACACACACACACACACACACACACACACACACACACACACACACACACACCCTTACAGGTGAGGTGGCACAAAGATATTACACAGACCTCTCATTACCCAAAAGTCAACATGCATGACATATGGTACTCAACAGCATGCACTGCAGCCATACTCAGTCTTTGTTACCAACATTATACATCTCCACGATGCATGAGTTGATGAGTTGCATTAGTAGGTGATGGCCCTTCCTCTGGAACATACTGCGCCCATTTCCACAGTATTGTTGTGCACCTGTATAGCACACTGGCATGTACTGTGCACCATACCTCATGAGTGTACACACCATTGCTGAATGTGTATATGTAGGGCAGTTATGTTTGCTCTGTTGCTCACAGCCCCCATGTGTTTGTCTGACACATACCTGGGATATTATGAGGACTGATGTCAGTGGTTAATGCCTGACCCATGATTTGCAGATCTCATCATCAGCAGTGCATGTATGATCAATAAGATCCAATTACACGGACAACCTTCAAAGCTTAATGTGGATATGAGGAGTGTAGACACTCTTGTTGACACACCAGTTCTCCTCCATTTTATGCAATGGGGCCACAATACTGCATATGTTAACATTACACACAACTGATATGTGATATATGACCTGTGCAATCCAATGCAGTATCAAACAAATGTGTTAGTGGTGCAGATGCTGAATGAGATGCATACAATATGTGGGTTGCATAAGTGTGCACATCCTCAACACAATGGTTTGTTGCAACACCTGTTAAGTGAACTACAGCATTCACTATTCCTGGAAGGGGTATACTAGCATGACCGATCTTTACTTGCCATTATTTGGTCACTCCGCTCTACAAATGTGACCCAACTCTGCCGGATTGCAAGGTCACCTCATGCGCACAGCCCTTGGAGGTCACATAGTGGCTTCAATATTGCTGTGGAGTCAGGGTTGTGTCTGACACAATTCATGACCTTTACTGTGTTCAGATACAGCCATTCTTAGGGAGCTTTGGATGTACTCTTCAGTTCACTGTTGTGTTTTAGGATGACACCCCTCCCCATCCTCAGCCTTATTGCAGATGCTTGACAACTATGGGCCACACATGAGTGTTATTTTGCAGTATTCCAAATTCCAAACACCATGTCTACCAGCCTAGTTCCTGCTAATGAACAGCAAATCTAAAAGTGTACACTGGCACCAGCAAGGTAAAAATGGGGATGGTGGCCCTGAGGGGGGTGAGTTGTTGCTTGTGCACACACATGTATCTTTTTGAATACTGTCTGCAGGTTTCAGCCTTAGTCTCATGACACCATTACACACTGCAACACATGGCTTTGGGGAGACTTGATGTTATGCATATGCTATCTGTAGAGAGCCCTGGATGATGTTGCCTGTGGAACAACTCTTTTGTCTAATTACCCTAACCCATACTCCACATTTATGCAGATTCCAGGCGATTGTTGACACAGGTACTGCACAGGCAGTACTTGCTAGACATTCCTGCAAGTCTCTCAGTGTTGCTGCATGTTTCTGGGCAGTCTCCATGACCAGTTTGCAACATGTGTTGTCATCTGTTTTGGATGGGCATCTGTTTATTTTCTACATTAATGTTGCCCCATACTTCATACACACATACATGACTGTCTGCACTGTTTGCCATGGTATATGCAATGGTGAGGTAAGGCTACTTTTCCCACTCCTGAGTGCTACCTTTCGGATATGGGATCCATTTTATGGTTTGTAAGATGTGTGCAAGCCATGGCAACCTCTGTTGCAGGTGAGTGGGTAAATGTCATGAACATACTTTTTGGACAGACCATTACTTGGTGTGATACTGAGGCCCTGTGCGTGATGGAAGGTCTGTACTCAAGAAGAGTGAATGCTGACAGTACCTCGCAAGCTGCTTCCACAATATGTTATTTGGAGTGTATGCACAGATATGCTTCCAGTGTATGTTAAGGTATGCATTCCCCATATTTGTTGTCCTAACATAGGTTTCCATATTACCCATTCATTGCTCATGTTAGGATCACATTACAGGTTGTAAAAGGTATGGAATGTGGTATTGTGATTTGCATTTGTTTAGATCATGAACAGTTGCCATCATAATAGTGGTGTATACACTGTTGTAGCCACTGTAAAAGGGTAATGTTTCAGATATGTCCCTACTGTAAGCCATTTGTCCCACCATTATTTACATCTCTGTCCACACATCTTGCACTGACAGGTTGTTAGGTATACTGCAGAACTCTTACATACCCTTCAGATATGCCATCATGGTGACCACTTTGATGCAGTGCAGTTAACAGCAACAATAAGTGACCATGTACAGTGTGCATTATGGGTAGGTGTGTTACAGGTGTGCATGGCAAACAGCATGGCCATAACATGGCTGGTGTATTGCAAACCTGAATAACACAACTGCATACTCACCAGCTTCAAGCTGCTGCCCCAGTTGTATACCAGAGGGAGATAAATAGTTGTGTGAGAGATGTAATGTCACTAGCCACACCTGTGGAATTGGTACAGGGTGGGATCAGCATTTCAGCACATCAACAGTACAAACCCACAATACTAGAGATTATGCACATCTGTTCATTACTACATTGCCGCAACAGACTATCTTATCTGACATATGCATGTTGATACCTTACAGATGAAAATGGATAAGCAACAGTGATCTACTAATGTGCCCTGGGGCCTTACCTGCACGATTCTCATCCATTGTGTGGGTGGCACCCACCTCCACAATGCTGTCTTCAGCTTGCTGGCTTGGCTAGTGGCTGGGTGCCCCAAGGCTGGCAAGGAGCTCCTCAGCATGTGCCAGTGTGGGCTGGATGGCATGACCCCCACCTGTGGCTAGCTGGTATCTACTAACTGCAATGGCACACCAACAGCCATGGCAGATCAGATCTGTGCCATGATGCTACACCTGCTCATAATTGTGGTTGAGCAGGCCAACATCGTTTACCCTGTGGACAAACACATTCTACAGGTTGGTCCTCTCCTGCAGATCCTGGGCCCTGCAGCTGAAGAGGATGGCATGATGGACTATGAGGAACTGGATTATAGCATCATTTTCCAGTGGTGTGTATGTGGGGAGGCATTCCTGGGACATTGTACCTGGAAGACATAAACAGGAAAATAGGTCAGGGGACCTCATACAGTTGTCCACGTGCACATCAACAGTGGGTATTACTTGCAAAAAATCCAGACTATACCATAACACTAAGTTATCATGGCTTGCACATCTTGCATTACACTCCTGAACCTTACCTGTCCAGTTCCCCCAATGCTGGACACTTAATGGCATAATCCACTACACACCATTCATTTCTGTGTAGAGGGATGACAGTGGCCATCTTCCATGTTAATGGTGTGTGGATGGTGGCATGAATGTGTTTGACTGTAGTGTGTGATGGGACTGCGAGCACATGCCTGTATTAATGTAGGAGGCAAACCGTGAAGTTCTCATGCCCCATGGAGACTTACTGTTTTTGCCATCAGTCAGCATTATGTCCATGCTCACCACTAATGGGGGCAGGAGTGTGGGTGTTGTGAATATCCCCCTGTACTACTGTTGTGGACAGGGTGCCACTGTTCCCACCTATACTGTCTGATGCAGGTTGCCTATATCCATGGCATGTGTGTATGAGGTGTGCTTTACCTCCAGTACAGGTTGACTTGTGTTACTGGCTCTGAGACTGCATACATATGTGTAGACATGGTTGCAATTGGCCTAGCTGGTTTGCATATGTCTGATTTCTAGTCTTAATCAACCTTACAGGAGGTCACCTGTGAATCTACATGCTTGTTCAGATAGAGGTGCACTTGCTTCCAAGTTGTGGTCTGCACCTATGTGTCCCTATACAGCCACTATAGCAACCTATTATGTGCTTTGTGTCTTGGTGGTGTCCACCAAGGGGGCTTAATCTGTTGTTTTTTTTTTCAAAAAACTTTTTATTTGTTTCATATCATAACAACAGAATAAAACATAAGATGAAATTAGGATAATTGACATAAGACTGAATATATATTGGCCTGAGTAACAGGCGAAAAGTATACAAAAAAAAAAAACCTTAATAAAGTATATACATCATATACAAATGTTAACCAAAATGATACCATGGTGGAAATTCAACAGGATAAATATAAAAATAGAGGAGAAAGGTCTCCACTCCTATATAAAAATATAGGAAAACTTATTCACAATTGATAAGATCAAGAACCTTGTCCCAGACCTTCTTTAAGAGGGCAGTCTTCTTAGGACTTTTCAAAATAAATTTCTGTGCTGAAATAAATGTACGAGCCAACACCTTGAAGTTGTTCCAACAGAGTTTAGATCGATCTAGCCAGTTCTTAGTAATGTAAAATGTCATAAGAGTGCATAAAAGAACCAAAACATGTGTGTCAAAACTAGTGAGAGTATTAGTAGGAATGTGAAGAATTGCTAGTTCCCAGGAAAGAGTTGATTTGTGATATCCCCTTTTTTTTGGCGAACTTTTAGTGAGGTCCAAAGTTTATGCGAGTAGCTGCAATACCATAAAATATGTAAAAGGTCAGCTCTTGGGTGGGAACAGCAGGGGCATGAGGGGGATTTCATTGGATCAGATTTGTTTAATAAGAGGGGAGTGTGGTACGCATTATTACTGATCATTAATTGGGTGTAAAAAAGCTTCTTAAAGGGGGAAAAGTTTAAGGTATTTTTAATGGCGGAGAGCTTCCGATTCTCTGATAGCTGAGAATTGTAGTCGCTCCAGTAATTAGAGAAGAGGCAGTTAGAATCCTGGATTATGGAATTAAGAAGTTTGTATGTATTGGAGAGCATTTTTTCAGGGAGTAACAAAGTTTGTATAATTGTATATAATTTATTTATATCTTGATTATTTGCTGAAATGTGGCGAATTTTGAAATAACTAATTCACGCAATTGCCGCAGGATAGTTAAGTAATTAAATTTGACCTTAAAGATTGTGCGGAGATTAGTGAGTGATTCATCTTTGTGTTTGAGAATATCCCAGACTAACAGGTTTTTAATGAGAGGGAAGTTAGAAAGGTTAATAAACTTGTTATTCAATTTAATTTTGGGATTTTGGTGGAGAGGTTGTAATAGTGAAGAGACATTGTCAAGCTTTATGAGTTTTAGGAGCTCTTGGAAGGAGCTAATTTTATGTTTTAGGCTAATAGGTAATTTAAGGGTAACTGTATCTTCTGGAGAGAGAAAGGGGAGAGCAGCAGGATTAATCTTCTTAGTTAAAATATATTGATACCAGAGTTTAACCCAGTTATGGATTATATGCGGTTTGGGACAAATTTGAAATATGTAAAAATCTACTAGCGCTTATAATTGAATGATAAACTTGAAAGTTCGGAAGACTTAAGCCCCCTTTGTTTTTAGGAGAAGTCAATTTAATGTATGAGATTCTAACTGATTTGGGATTCCAAATGAATTTGGCTAGATCTTTGTTAATTTTAGAAAAAAAAGATTTAGAGATTATCTGATCCATAGTATTAAACTGATATAAAAGTCTGGGGAGTATATTCATCTTGATTATCGCGGATTTGGATAGAGGTGAAAGATTCATTAACTCCCATCTGCGAAGATCTAGCGTTATTGCTGACCAGACTCTGATAATATTATTTTGAAATGTAGATAACTGGTTATGTTCAAATTGTATCCCAAGATATTTAATGTTCAGGGTTGTATGAAAAGGAGAATTGGGAAAGAAACTTGGTTTATGGGCAAGAGGATTTATGGGAAAAATATGCGATTTCTTAAAGTTAATCTGGTAGTCTGAGGCCTTCGCAAATTTATTGATAGAATTGACTATTTTATTGAGATCAGTATTAGGTAATTGAAAGTAGAGGATTAAATCATCTGCAAAGGCGGATAAAAGTAATTTAGTATTGTAAATTTTAGGGATCATGTGAAAGGTGTTCTGGACAATGTACAAAAAGAAAGGTTCTATAAATATATTAAAAAAGGGAAGGGGATAAGGGGCATCCCTGTCTTGTACCATTAACTATCTTTATTGGTTTAGATAGAGTTTTGTTGATATAAAGCCGGGTGAATGAGTTCTTGTATAAAACCTTAATCATGTATAAAAAGGCAGAAGGAATGGTAAAACAAGTCATAGTTTGAAAAAGGAAGTTCCAGTTCACTCTGTCTAATGCTTTTGAAGCATCAAGAGTTAGTGCGTAAAATGGATTTTTTTCTTTTTGGAAAATTGAATAAGAGAATCCAATGTCAATGTATTATCCCACGCATGTCTGCGTGACATGAAACCAGATTGTTCTGAGGAGATTAGGGTAGGTAGGACTTTTTTCAGCCTGTTGGCCAGAAGAGAGGCTTGGATCTTAATATCAGTGTTTATTAGAGAAATGGGCATATAATTATGGGGATCAGTTTTGTCTTTGTTAGATTTTAGGATTAGAATAGTTTTTGAAGTGTTCCAGTGCAGGTCAGAAATGCCATATTTTATTATATGGTTAAAGACCTTAAGAAGGATAGGAGAAACTTTAGAATTAAAGGTTTTAAAGAATTCATTAGTAAATCCATCTGGGCCCGGTGATTTGTTTACTTTAAGTTTGGCAATAACATCTGAAATTTCCTGAAGACTTAATGGGGCAGAGAGGGTGTCACTTTGATATTCATTTAGCAAGGGAAATTGGATAGAACTCAAAAAACATTCCGCAAAATGATTGGAAGATGGGTCCACTTTCTTAGAGTAGACATCTGAGTATAGCAGAGTGAATAAGCGTGTTATTTCATAATCAGATTTGTAGGTTTTATTATCATATTGCAAGAATGAAATTCTAGGAAGAGATTGATTGTTTTTGATTATTCTTGCTAGGGCTTTAGAGGGCATTTGTGCCCATTCAGAATAGGTGGCAAAAGCTTTTGTTCGCAGATGGATAGGTTTTGTTGGTGAAGAAGCAGTAATTCTTTTTGTGAATCATTTATTTCTTTATATGTATTGGGATTTGGGTTATATCTATATTGACTCTCTAGGGTAGAGATCTTTGATAAGAGATTATATTCTTTATTCTTATAACGCTTTTTTGAGGTAAGAAGCTTTGCTGATTAGGATGCCTCTGAGGCAAGCTTTACAGGCAGCCCATTGGATATCAAGTGGGATATGTGGGTTATTCATGTTGACATTAGTATTAAGCAAAATCTAATTAATTTCCTGTATTAAAGACTTATTAGATAGTATATTGCTGTTTAATGACCAGTTATTATATAGGGATGTAGAGGGAGTAATAGGATCATGGAAAAGCTTGAGTGAGATTTTAGAATGATCAGAAAAAAACCTAGGTTCTGAAGAGTAAAAAATCTTTAAGTAAGAGAGGGAATCAGATAGCAGGAAAAAATCTAGTCTTGACCATGCATTATAGCATTTCGAATAATATGTGTAAAAATCATTTTTGGTAGAATGAGTACTAAATGAAATTGGATCTATAAGATTGCGATCAGTCATTAATTCCTCAAGGGCAATAGATGCTTGACGATTATATGAAAGGGAAACGCTAGTTCGATCTAAATCTGGGTCTATGACAGCATTCCAATCCCCTCCCACTATGATGTAGTGGTCATTGAAAGAAGAAAGAATATTATAAACCTCTAGTATAAAAATGTGTTGTTGAATACATGGGCTATATAGATTAAAGAAGAGTATTGGTTTATTGAGATTGTGAATGCGAGTAGTGAAATGACACCATCTCCCATCTTCGTCATACTTCTCAGCCAGGATACTCCCTTGGAAATTGCTCTTAATTATAATAGCCACCCCTTTAGAGTTGGAACTATTGCCTGCTGAAATTATGTTGTTAATCCACTTTTTCACCCTCTCTTTGTCCCACTCTTCTCTAAGCATGTGTGATTCTTGTAAAAAGCATATGTTTGCCTAGGATTTGAAGAGTAAATGAAAGAGAATAGATTTTTTAGATTTGTTGTGAAGCCCTCTAACATTCCAAGAATCAATAATAAGGGATACGACCATATAAACTAAAAATCATATTAGACGAAGGAGATATGAATAATGCTATTGAAAGTCTGGGAAAAAGTAAAGACCAAAACCATAAAACGTACATGTACTGTAAGTTGAATAGAGTAGGAAAATCTTCTACCATGTAAACATAATATTCCTTCATTACATCCCCAATGCCTACCCAGCTAGACCCTATAAGAGAAGGAATACATGTAAATAAAACAGATGAAAGAACATGTTTGGTTAACAGCATACACAAGTCGGATAACACAAAAATAGGTGGAATCCTGAAAAGGACTAATGTAACAAGCAACATTAACAACAGTATAATACATATATACAAAACCTTATACATCCAAGAACTGATCATACTAGGACCCTGTATCAATGCACTTAAGAGCAACCTGAGAGAAGAGTAGGATAAGTAAGATGAGAATAATTAAAGAGCAGTACACTTATTATGTAACAGAAAGAAGAAATAGGACAACAACATACAAAGATAGATAAGAGAGGAGGGGTTAGTATAAACAAATCGTGGTTAAACACGAAACATTAAAAGAATAAGATATAACTAGATTACAAATCAAGATAATAGATTGGAAGAGCTAGAAAGATAAATGGAATACTCTCGCATTTTAGTAGGTGAAGATGGTGAGTGCAGGATGAAAAGTGTTAAGACCAAAGAGAAGTAATAAATTACTTGAGCTTCAAATAGTCGAGAGAACAGGTGAGACAAAATAGAATGGGTTACAATCAAATAAAAAAATTTTTCCTGTTAAAAAAGAGGTGTATGAGATATAGACTACCCTTACTACCATAGAGAAAAGCTATAAAGCTGTATCAAAATATATAATAATTATTACATCAAATATACAGGTAATGCAAGTCTATATCCACAAACTATAATGTCAGAGTAAAAGTGTCTAGAATCAATACAGAACACAATAATAAATGAACAAATGCATAACAAATGCTCTATGGATGTTATGTACCAGTTCACATCTGACACAATAGATTCATGGTCCTTGACTAGACATGGACTTCATAAATTTAGTATTATTATTATTTCAACAAAAAAAAAAAATTATAACCAGTAGTATAAGTAGTATTGGATGTATTAGCTTGTCATGCATATTTCCAGTCCAGAGACACCATATAAACCAAAGGCATTTGTTAATTGATAAGAAACATAGTGCGCAACTTGTTGTTTAGGTACATAATGGCAGATCTACTCATACGCCTTAAGAGTGAGCTTGACTGTCTCTTATAATGTTCACCAGACACTGCAGTGATATTAGTACTCAAAAAAGAGTTACCACTGATCATGTAATTACATGGAAACCAATAGGTTTTGACTAGCACAACCCAATTATGCAAAGACAGAGCAAAATAACCTTAACAATAAATGTAAGGCTGTATATATCCGGAGATATTCCAGGGGGTGATTTAAAAATTGCAAAAAGACGATGGCGTCTTAAAGGTACATCACTAATTCTCTAACTAATAGCAGACAGTTAGAAGAGACTTAAGAACAGGTGTTGACTATATCCATCAACTACAATAGCAAGAGCAATTGACTGATTTAGTATTAAACTATTCCTAAGGAAATCGAAACTGGGATGTGAGCATTGGCTTACTTCTAAATTAGTAAGGAGACTATAACAAAAAGAGCCATTTAAAACTACCGAGTAGCACGGCTCTTTAGTCATCCAGCCCAAAACTTTGTTATATCTGTAACTGAATTAAATATTAAGAATGTACAACATAAAGTTTTTTATGCAAATAAGGGAAGCAGTGGAGTTATTTGGCTATGAGCAATACCAAAGTAATATTGTTTCTGCATACAGCTTGACCAAGACTCTGATAATGTTTGTTTTCTGAGCTATAATAAAGTAACAACAAGAGACGATGGATTGTGTATTTTCCGCTGTAGACATTTAACTGATTGTGAAACACTGTAAACCAGTAGCAACATCGTTGAAATAAAATCTTGCCTTGTGGGCAGCTCATAACCATTGAAAACTGTATCTTTAAATTGAGGCTGTGGAAACCTGATCGGGAATCCGGAGACAATGCATCCGAGATCTGCTGTTCATGCAAGAATGAGGCAGGCTGTAGTGTCACTGTAAACAGGAAGGAGGACATTTTTGTGAGAACCACTGGAAGCCAGGAATCAAAGATGTCCCGCTGGGTAATAACAACACTTAAGAGGTTCCCAGCCAAACTCTATTGAAAGATTGAAATGGAGATTACAGAAAAGCAAAACAGAAACAAGCCTGTGAGGACCTAAACCCAAGTATGGATGCCTAACAGTTACCGGATCTTTAGATATATGAAGTTCTTTATTATATAAGTTAAGGCATGGAAAGGATATTATTAATTGGTTATTAGGGCATTCTAATGTGTCGGAACGTTATTGATAGCTTTAATAAAAGCTTCTCATGCTTCAGTTGTATTGTTGGCTGAAAATCTTGTACCTTTCCAGGAGAACACAAGAGTGCTCGGGTATCTTATTTGAAACTTGACATCTCCTTTAATCATGTCAGCGCAGAACAGAGCAAGCTTCTGTCTGTCCATTTTAATAGAAATAGGCAAGTTTTGTGAAAAAGACAATTTGTGATTATTCCAAGTAAAGGACTTATGATTCTTAGCCAATGTGAGGATTCTTTGAGTGTCTTGGAAGTTTAATAACTTTGTGTTGACACGGTGATGTGGATTCTTGTTTCTTGTAAGCAGTGCGATGTGCTCTCTCCACTGTTATCTCAGAGGATCATCCTTCTAAGCATAAAAGTTGATCAAAAATTTGTTTGGATATTTTTAGTAAGTCCTGATTGTCATAGGACACGGGGAGACCTCTGATTAGTACATTGTTACGTCGGCTTCGTGCTTCAAGGTCAGTTATTTTAGACTGAAGTTCTGTAATAGAGGATGTTTTGGTATGCAGCTCATCAGTTAAATTCTTTATAAGTAAATCATTTGAAAGTGTTTTTTGTTCTAGAATGTCCACTCTCTTGACGATCTGATTTATAACACTACCAAATTCGTCCATTTGGTCCGAGAAATTTTGTATAGCATTCTGGATCGGTTGTAGTGCTTCTTTTACTTCATCCATGTGAAAGGTGGATTCATATTTTGTTTTAGCTCTATTTTTATTTGAATCAGTTGTTTGTTTATTTAATCTTTGTCTTTTGAAGCTTACCTCCATTTCTGGTGAAAAGACCATTGAAAGTTTGGCTTTTATAGTTTGTGTTTCCATACAGCCAGATTTGCCATGCTTAATGAGACCTTGGTAGACTGGATGTGAAGCAGGTTAACACAGGCCTTTGACTACACATGGCTGTAGCACTTGTCCAACGTTATTAGACTGTTATAAGTTTTTAGACCAAGTATCATTAATAATAAAGTCTCTGAACTAGTAGCATGCATGTATTTGAGTTATCCTCTCATTCAAAAAGCGATATTAGAACTAAGGAATGAAGTTATCCTGTAAACTCTGAAGCTGAGGGAGGGAGCTCTGTGCAGAGGGTGCACACTAGATGGCCACCATCTTGAAAGTGGGGGGCTTAATCTGTCGTTGGTGGAAGATGGTTGTACAGGTAAGGTACTGCTGATTCCATATAGCTAGAGTGGACATGAAGTGTACACACCCTTGTTACAATGCATGGTACTTGTGCAACTGGAACATGACCCCACAAAAGCACGTCAGCAAAATCCCCACCTGTGATGTGCCCTATTGCCTGCTCAGTTCAATAGGGAACATAGCAACCTGTCCTGTGGAAACATATAAGTTCATAGGTGTGTACTAGACTAATGGCCCTGGACCCTTTTCAAGACTAGCCCATGGGATTACACTGGCATTGTGCCACCTGACCATAGTTCCCAGTGCCTCTGTCGAGTAAAGCCACTGGAGTGATCCCTTTGGAGAATTTTCTATTTCCCATACACTCATCAAGATTTCTCTTGAAGAGGGCCAGTGAGGTGCTCTGCTTGACATGTATGGGAACTCTATTCTGTAGCATGGGCAGTCTCTGGGTTATGAACCTGTCCCTCCATCATATCGGAAGTAATACTCAGTACAGTAAGCAAGTTGAATGTATGTGCACACCTTAACACTGGCATGTTGTGTAAATAGCTGCTGAGATGATTACAGCATCCATTTGTCTTGGTTTGTACTCTAACATCATATCATATCTTCACTTGGCAATGATTGCTCACTTTCCATGAAACAGCTTTGTTTCTTTTTAAATAGAATTGTACAGGTTATGGGTCACATTTGAGGTGAGGAACGTTTTGACGTTTTTACTACTGATTTAAAGTGCATGCTCCCACTTACCTCCGTGCTAATTTCTTTAAAAGAAAAGAAAAAAAGGGTGATAGGAAAGTGGTGAAAAAGGGGGCACAAAGTGGGAAAGACAGTAGGGAAAGTAGCTAGGATGTGCAGGACAAGTGTAGGCAAGGTCCATAGTTGTCCATTTCTTCTACAGCAACAGCTGTGCATATATACTGAATTTGGAGGTAGATTTGGACACTCAAACCACTGAGAGAGGGGTGAGGACAACAGTAATGTGTTGTGAAGCCAATTAGGCCAGATTACATGCATCCAGTGGATACGTATGTGAAATGGACAGCTATGTATGGTGAGATTTTTTTTTGGGGAACAGATTGCCCTTTTTTTTTTAAGGTAAGAGTGGGATGTTGGTGAAGGATAGTAGGTATATTTTGGGAGGTATGTTGGGTAGGAAGACAGACAAGACAGCATACAGGGGTGGTATATGACACATGTGGGGGGTAAACACCTTGGACGGGGAGGAATGTTTGGAAATCGGAAGACCATGAGCCCCCAAATCCAAACAGTGGGACTGAGGTCACCACCCATGGGTAGTCACCACTACACCTTCACGGCCCCGAATGTGGCTATGCTAGGGGCAGGCTGACCCTCTAAGTGTGCCACGCAGCCCTCAAGCTACAGTGGCAGATCTCCAAACTCCCGTTTGGAGCTCGCTACGCACCAATCCTCGGACCTCACTTCGGGTGACAGGATCCTGTTTGCATCCACTCCCGGGGGGGACGAGCCCCATCCCCTGAGGCAGTTCCACCCAAAGGTGGTGCAGGACCAGCAGACAAGGATGTCCCGGTTGAGTCCCAGACATGCTGGGGCCCAGTGCCATGGCCAGATGAGGTGGGAGAGGTGGGTCCACTGAGACCGGCCTTCCCAAACGTGCTTTGATGTTGCAGTTTTAGAACATATGTGGGTTAGTAATAGTCAACACAATCCAGAATTAGTTATAACAGCATGCATAGATATTCCCATTAACCCAAAACACCAGATTTGGAACAGTTGCATAGCAAACAGAACACATGCATATATGGAACCACAGTGGCCATTACAACAGCATGCAGGCTACATTGATAACAACAGGCCACCAATGATAGTATTTCAATATGGAACATTAATAGAAACACATTTCAATATTTGTTGAACAATAGGACATATGTCCCAACAGTAGGTTTGGTGCAAACATACCCATTGATTTGTGTGTTTAGGTTATTGTTGCAGATATGGTGGGGGGTGATGTCAGTACTCACAACTTTAATAATCATTGCTCTACTCATTACTCTACAGGTATTATTACAATACCCTATGGCCTTGGTTTGAGCAGTGGTATGTCTGTACACAGTGTATATTTCAACTGTCTTATAGCTAAATTTTACATCTCTTACCTGGTAGACCTGTGCAGGGAATGTTTATTAACAATACCTGATTGTTTCTACACATATTCTCAGATTCATAGTTAATATTATGCACATACCTCTCAATCTCTTAATGTACACACTCTGGACAAAGCTTTGCAACATGGGGTACAAATAGGGACATATTTTGAATATTGCTGTTATAAACTTGGAGAGTTGCTAGAGTAACAGGATTTGTTTTAATATACATTTTCTGAAGGATATGAGGTCTGAAAATCAAATGTATGTCATTATTTAGTGACTACAATTCTGAGGTCACCCCAGTGATTCGCCAGGGAGACAGAGGTACAGGCCAAAAATATGAGCCAATTATCCTGACATTCTGCAAAAATCTGTACAGTTGAGAGGTATGATATGCATACAGCTAACTACCACTGCCAGGATTCGAATCATGGCTGTGTCTGCTAAAATTGCAACAATTAAACTTTCATCAGAGTGTGCTACTTGGATATTGCTGTCTATTTATTTGGTGTTTTCTGTCTAAGTCTCTCTTGGTTGTACAATTTGACCTTGTACTTACAATAATCTTATACTAACATTCCTAGGCATTTTTTTTATGTAGCACAGTGTGGGTAACAGTGGTTAACACAACATTACTAATCGGAGAATGCAACACTAAATGCCATACAATACCAGAGTAAACACAACCAGTCCAGGATTTAGGATTTTATTGCCAGGCAGTTAGTTTTATTTAAATATGACGTATATGGGACTATTACTTGTCATATTGTCTGGTTTATTCAGTACAACCCATACACAGTTTTTATACTGCCAGGTGACTTTCTACTACTTTATATTTATTTGGTATGACTACTACAAGCAGGATTGTTACTCACCAGCTTCATGACACAGCCTTTGCAACCTACTAGCATGGACTTCCTGATTCACAGCCCACTCAGTTGCAGCTGTAAGGGAAATAGAGAAATATTTAGGCATACCTATCCATCACATACACAGGCTGCACATTAGTAAACAGTTATTGTTATGACTACTTGCACACTGCTGGGACATCACCCTTCTGCCTTACTTCTTGGACCCACTCGACCAAGAGCTCCCTTTTCCTCACTTCAAGTCAGCATAGCGGTGCCAGACCTACTCACCTGTCTGAGGGATACCAGTGGCACTGGTGAGATTACGGGTGAGACAGTCCCAGGCTTCCATTTTATATTGGGAGCCCTGGTACTGGCCCTGCAGCAGTCTATTGTCATGGTTTTGTACCAGGGGTCCTACCATGACCTTTGACTCCTGTATGCCCCAGTCCTGTGCCAGAAAACGCATGCCCTTACCAACTCCTGCTATACTGTCTACAGTGGGAAGCTGCAACCAGTTATGAACTGTATTCCCACTTGTGGAGTTTAAATATGGCCTATTTCCTATCCTTTGCTGTGATTGGATGGTTTTGAATATAGTGAGCTAAGCTAAGCGACGTGAAAACCTGCTTAGCTAAGGTTGGCATTGCTTAAAGGGGCATGATTAGCATTGCTTATCAATGGGAAAATCCACTTAGCTGGGATATTCCTTGCTTAGTATTCATATGTACACAATGCTTACAACCAGTCAGCAAAGCTGTGCAATGCTTAGCATTGCTTATTTTTTTATTTCATAAACTATCTGCTGTATGGGATTGATTCATCATTCATTACATATTATACATTTGTTTACTGTTCCTGATACCCCCAATGTGCTTTCATTACATATAGTCATGTGTGACTATACTGTATGGGGCACTTGTGGCAGGGCCAATTGTCCCTTATGGCTTTCACCAAATTTGTTATCCCAATCGATTGGGGTCGTTACGAATGTTCTCGCTCATTTTAAATCACTGAACGACAATTCTGGAGTGCAGGGAGCATGTATATTGCGAGAGCTCTGCTCTCAGACACACCCCCTGCGCTCGTACACAGAACCATGTCTGTTTTACAGCACAAGGCAGGCCTTCATACATATACATGGTGCACTACTGTGCTGAATAGGAAAGGTCCCTGCCGTGCAGGAATAAAACATTCCTCCACGGCTCCTTGCTGAATCCAGGGGTAGGTCTTTGTAACAGCCAATAAAAATATTGGTGCATTGGTCAGGAATCAAACCCAGGTCACTGGCAAGAATTCGTCCAGTAAACCACCTGTATTATTAGTTTTTATGCAAACCATAAATGTACATTTTATAAAAAAAAAAAATAATGTAAGAGCTCCTTCTAGTGACAAACCACCACCATTACAATAAAATTTCCTAAAGAAAAAAATATTGCTTCAGTATTGCATATTTTAAAAAAACAGTATTTTCACTTCACATCACAATTTTGCAGCTCTCAATTTTAAAAGGGAGGCTATAGAGATGCTCACATTAAGACCAGGGGGAACATTAGCGTGCAGTGTTATCTGCCACCATTGTTCCCTATACTCTATTTTCTCCTCACAAAGCCCCCCTCTTAGATATTTTTTTAACTTCTTCTAGGGCAAAAAATAAAAAACAAACTTGCATTCTCACATTCTTTTAGATGTTTAAATAAGGCATTATTTTCTTTTTTTGTTTGAATATCATACTGATATTAATAAATTATTTTTTTTCGGTTTTCGCTCTGTCTTCCCCACATAGAAAGACTCACATTCTTTACAGATTACCAGATAAACTAATCCAAAAGTATGCCAATTTGAGAATCCCCTTCCTTCTAGCCACTTATTTCTTCAAGGTAGGAAAACATTTCTTTGTTCACTATATATTTATATTGTGAACAATGGCCACATTTAAATGTTCCTTTCTTTTTCCTAACCATATTGCCATGTCTACCATCATGTTCCAATAAACATTTTAAATTCTTTTCCTTCCTATAAATGACTTTAACGGGTTCCTTGGGAATGCCACCTAGATGTGTCAACCCCACAAATCTTTCCCATTCATTTTGCATGATTTTTCTAAATGAATTTGCACTCCCATTGTACTCCATTATGCAGGTATTACTAAAATTTTCTTCTTAACAAGTTCTCATTTCTACACTTAATGTGCTAGGGATTCTCCTAGGATGGCTGTATACCTTTCCTTTCTCCCTTCTTTGAACTTTTTCTTAACATCTTGTATCATTGTCACCGAGTAACCTCTTTCTTTGAATAAAACTTCTAAGAAGTTACTCTTTTTCAAAATCCATTTCTGCTGAGGCCATCTTATTGCATACACATATTGTCCCTTAATAATATTTCTTTTATAGTGGAATGGGTATGCACTCTCAAAATGAAGATATGAGTTTGAAAATGTATCCTTCCTAAAAATCTTAGAATTAAATCTATTGGTCATTTTATATATTTCTACATCTAGGTACTGACGTTTTTCATAGGAAAACTTATGAGTAAATTCTAAAAAGTTAGTCATGTTTCCCAGAAAACTAATAAATTCCTGTAACATATCTAAGGACTCTGTCCACAAAATACATATGTCATCCAGGAACCTTCTGCATAACACCCAACAATCAGAGTACGTAGACTGAAGCACATATTTCTCTTTCCATTTTCACAATATTTAGTTAACATAAGTAGTGGCACAGGCAGCACCCATCTCAACACCCTGAATTTGTTGAAAGAATTTCCATTTAAAGTAAATATAATTGTACTTTAAAACCAGGTACATTAGGTTTAGGCAGACTATATGTTCATTATGTGTAATTCCACCATCCTCAAATATCACTTCCTCTAATAGTTACATACCTTCAGTATGAGGGATACTTGTGAATACATCAAGTATATCTATTGTAACAAAGACAATATTATCATTGTATAACTCTTGTTTGATTTCCCTTAAAAGTCTCAAGAATCTCTCAAAATACATTTTATTAAGCCATAGTATCTTTAGGTTCAAATCAACATACTTTGCCGAAGATGTTGTTGACTCTGGTTGCAACTTTTGGTCTTTATGGGGTCTATTTCATCTTTATGAACCTTCGGGAATTCCAAACACTGTGGATATTCTTGGCTTTTCATTAATCAAAAAATTGTTTTCAGGTAGTATGGGATCCATTTCATCTGATGAAGTCTTTGAATTGACGATGAAAACACTGTGATTTAAGTTAGGCATTTATATGCTTAATATATTAAAGAAGTGTTTTTCACTATTTGGTCATGGACTGCTGTTTCTCCTTCCTGGGTCCTATTTTGGACTTTGGTTATTTGCGCTTTGGCACCTTTTCCATTTCATTTTTGTTTTTAATAGTTTTAAACTTGGAATATGGAAGGAGTTTGCTGTATTTAGCCTATGGATAAAGGCAGGCATGATGAAATTGAGCAGACGAGGAAGCTGATTGGTTAGCTTTCTCAGCTGATTGACTTTTTGACCCCACTTAGCCAATCGATGGTGGAGGTTTTATCTAGACCTCAAAATGGGTGGAACCAGGAAGCAGAAAGTGGATTACTCTCTAAAGGAAGTGAAATGAATGGAGCATGTGGTAGTTTTGTTAACCAATAGGCATTTTTGAATAGGAACAACCTTCCGGCGATGGAAAATTAATTTGGCCAGACTCCAGCCCCCGGATTTACTATTCATCTGTGCAGGACTAGCCTAAGCGGCTGTTTAGGAGCAGGGCGGCAGCACGCCACGCATATTAATGAGACATGCTGCCTGAGCTCCTAACCTTGCAAGGTGCATGTAAGAGTGCAGGGGGTGTGTCTGAGAGCAGAACACTCAGAATATACATGACCCCACAATGAAGAAAAGCAGAAAGGGCTAAGAAATTAGCAAGACTGCTCATAGGTGTCTGCATATCCCCTCCAACATTCCCCCTGGTGTACAACAGCAAGTAAATACAAATAAAATTAACAAACCTTTCTTTTTATATTTTTAAAAATCCAATTAAAGCTAACAGTAGGTGCATGGGTGTGCCTATTGCTTAGCTACGGTTAATGCAGTTTAAATGGCTGAAGAGGATAACAAGGAAGATATGTGCAAATGAAGCAGCATAGCAATAGGGTAGTGGGCAGTGCATTGCCCTACAAGCAGGCATTTCTGGTTCGAGTCCCACTGCAGCACATACCATTTTCCATGGCAAAGCACGTTATTACCAATATTTTCATTGCATAACCCACTAAATAACATATATTTATGAACTGGAGTACTACAGGAAATGCACGTCAGGTGTCAGTGACATAATGAATAAAGTACTAGTCAGCAGATTTAACCATCAGTAAGCAGTAGTAAGCATATTTAATCACTAGTAAGTGAGTTTAAGCCCGTTTGCATGGGGGTAAGCAATGTGCACACAGGTTAAGCAATTCTGAAGCTAATTCTCTGTAAGCATATGTAACCGGAGGTTAGCATTGCTTACCCTCATGCAAACCAGCGCAAACCCACTTACAAATGCTCAAAAGTGCCTTTATCACTCTGTATTCAATGGCCCTTGTTCTGCCCATCAACCAAATAAACAGCCTTGCAGGTCTTAAACCCAGGACCCTATACACTATAGTCACAGTAGATAACCACCAAGCCATCACAGCAGTACAGAAGAATGAGGTCTCAGCAAACAAGTCTTCACTATAGCAAATTCAAACTGAACCTGTGAAAGGAATCAGTATACAGACATATGTTCCATAACCCACTACATAACATAAATATGTGAACTGGAGTACAGCAGCAAGCCCAGAAGTCACGTGTAATTGTAAAAGAGTGTTGAAATCCCCAATAAAACCCAAGGACCCCATACATTATACGTACATATGAATCATGGATACCAGGCATGCATATAAGATGTAATGAATAATAAATTAATGCCAAAAAGGAAATATAATGCAAAGTCAAATGTAAGCAATGTTAAGCATTGCACAGGCCAGCTTAGGAGGTGTAAGCAACGTGTAGGCCAGATAACTCAATGTGCCCAGTGTTATATCCCTTTAAACAATGCCTACCTTAGGAAAGCAGGTTAGCCCATAGCTTAGCCTTTTTTAAACTAGCCAATCACAAAAAAGTGTTGGAAATCAGCTCTCCTTAAACCCAAGAGGCAGAAGTATATTTCATAACTGGTTGTAGCTTCCCTTGCAGGCACTATGTCAGGAAGGGGAGGGGTGTGCACTTTCGGGCGCAGTGATGGTGCATCCAGGAGTCCAGAGTCATGGCAGGACTCCTTGTCAAAGACCATGACCAGAGACTGCTGCAGGGTCAGTACCAGTGTTTCCAAAATAAGGCGGAAGCCTGAGACTGTCTCTCCCATGACCTCACCAGTGCCACTGGCATACCCCAATCTGGTGAGTAGGTCAGGCATCACTATGCCAACCTGCAGTAGTGTAAGGGTGATCTCTTGGACCAGTAGATCCAAGAGGCTAGAATGGCAGGGGATGTACCAGCTGGGTGTAAGTATCACCCCACTATGTGTCTATTAATTGCCAGCTCATGTATATCATGGATAGGTATAGCTAAATATTCCTCTTATGTCTTCCACAGCTGCAAGTGAGCAGGCTGCAAACAAGGAGGCCCATGAAAGTCGCCTGGAGATTTTGTGACGTGAGGCAGGTCAGCAATACTCTCGCATTTACTGCCATAAGAAATAAATCTAAAACTATTAGTAAACTACTTGCCTGTATAAAACCTGCATTGTTTAAGGCAAGTACTGCATACAAAGGAGAATATGTCAGGAAGAGTCTCATATAGTGTGTATGTAAATAAAAGCGTAATAGCCTGACAATAAAGGTCTACCTGCTGGACTGCATGTGTATACTCTGGTATCATATGGTAATGTAAATTTGTAATCATGTAATAGTACTGTTGTATTAAGCATTACCCACACCATGCACCATAAATAGAATGTGTAGGAATGCCAGTATATGACTGTTGTGATCCCCAGAGGCCATTTAGTACAACTGAGAGACACATAAACAGAAACCAGGGAAAATGCAGACAACAAAACTCGAATAGCACATGCAACTGAGATGTGAACTGTTGTGTTTTTAACACACACAGCCATGGTTCGAATCCTGCCAGTGGTAGTAGTCTGCATACTGAATCATACCCCACAACTGTACAGATATGTCTAGAATGTCCAGTAAAGTGTCCCATATCTGTTGCCTGTCAACCTGTCCCCCTGCGAAATCAGTGGGATGATCACAGAAGTATAGGCAGCAAACAGGAAATGCAACTGATTGACACACATCTATGAGAACAAAGCTGGCACACTAGCAACTCCCCAAAACCTTATGAGACCAAGAAGCCACGTATGTCACAGTTACACCCCCATCTTGTCAAGCAGTGGCCAGAGTGTGTACAGTAACAGAGTGAGATGTGTGTGCAAAATAGTAATGTGGAATCTGGTATTGTGTGTGGCAACAATCAGGTAGTGCTAACAAACAGTTCTCCCACAGGTCTATCAGATACCAACATTCTGCCCAGAAATACAAGAATGATACCCTGTACTGGTACTGTTTACATTGTTATTATATGTCATTGTGAGTAATGCAGTTGCTCTGAATAATGAGGTATTACTCATCACCGTCACCCACACTGTCCTAGAAAATATAACTGTCTAGGAAATCTGTAAAAGAGTGTTGTAATACAAGGTCAGAATGCAAAAGTTCAGGAGAATTATAAGACAGAAAGCAAATAGAAGGTATACAGCAATATCTATATAGCACACACAACTCTGATGGACAGTGTTTAAGTTGTAGCAGACACAGCCATGGTCGGAATCCTAGGAGTGGTAGTAGGCTGCATACAGAATCAAACCCCACAACTGTACAGATGAGACCAGAATGTCCAGTATATCTTCCCATATCTGCTGCATGTCCCCCTGTCCCCCTGGTAAGTCTGCAGGATGATCCCAGATGTTTAGTCAACAAACAGGGAATACAAGTGATTGTCCAACATCTCACACTGAGCTAATTGGAGGAAGGGCTCTGAGCCAACTAATCTGTGAAAGATAACATTAAGTATCATGTTTTTTGCTTATTTCTGAGTTATTTATAGCACTTTTATTGTCTGCATATACTTTGCTAGCTAGTTTCACTGTGTGTGAGGTATTAACTAGAAATTTTCTACAATTGTTAAGCATCTGGTTGGGTTTGTTTGTTCGGATTTCCTAAGGAGTGTATCATATAACTTATTTGCAGTTAAAAGCATTCTCTAGAGTCTTCTTGATCCTTTATCTGTTTAAACATTTCTGCAGTTTTTTTTTTTTACCTAAGTAGTGTTGGTAATATAGCATTGTCCATATTCAGTCTTGTGTTTTCAGCCTGGTTGCTTGTTAGTAGAGGCTGTGTGTCTGAGCACATGTTGCAGGCCATCATAGCTTAGCCAAAGCCAGTATAGCATTTCAATGAGAGTGAACTGTTTGTGGTCATTGGCTGACTGGGGTTGCCTGAACTATGGCTTGGAGTAAGCACATCATTGGTTCTTTCAAGCTTTTTTTTTAAAGTTGTTTCAGGTTTCAACTTTGTTACTTAAGAAGTTAACTTGTGAGTGTTTCCTGCATTTCACACTGAGCTACTCGGAGGAAGTCGGAAGAAGGGCTCTGAGCCAACTAATCTGTGATATATAACATTAAGTATCCTGTTTTTTTGCTTATTTCTGAGTTATTTATAGCACTTTTATTGTCTGCATATAATTTGCTAGCTAGTTTCACTGTGTGTGAGGTATTAACGAGAAATTTTCTACAGTTGTTAAGCATCTGGTTGGGTTTGTTTGTTCTGATTTCCTAATGAGTGTACCATATAAGTTGTTTGCAGTTAAAAGCATTCTTTAGAGTATCCTTGATCCTTTAACTGTTTAAATATTTCTGCAGTTTTTCTTTCTACTCAAGTAGTGTTGGTAGTGTAGCATTGTCCATATTCAGGCGTGTGTTTTGGGCCTAGTTGTTTGTTAGTAGAGGCTGTCTGTCTGAGCACATGTTCCTGGCCATCATAGCTTAGCCAAAGCCAGTATAGCCTTTCATTAAGTATCCTGTTTTTGCTTATTTCTGAGTTATTTATAGCACTTTTATTGTGTGCATATACTTTGCTAGCTAGTTTCACTGTGTGTGAGGTATTAACTAGATATCTTCTGCAATTGTTAAGCATCTGGTTGGGTTTGTTTGTTCTGATTTTTTTCCCACCCTCCCTCCTTATTGGTATCCTGTTTTTATACTTGGTGGCTTTGCAGTTGTCTGCCCCTACTGTAAATTTGATCTGGGACACTCCTTCCAGTCTAGTGTCATTGCCTCATTCTACCCAATCTAGGGAGAATATTTGAGAAGGCCAACCAAGTTAGTTTATGTTCCTCCTTTCCCCTTTCCATTTAAAAAAAAAAATCTAAGCTTGTTTCCTGCCTTTCCTGTAAGTCGTCTAGTCCAGATACAGATTTGCTGTATCCAGGACTGTTTGTAACTTTTGAACCCCAAGCCTTTCTGCCTTGGAGGGAAGCCTTCTAGCTTAATTTTGTTTCTTAGAACTAGCCAGTTTTCTAGTTTCAGCACTCAGATCTGTTTCTTTGAGCTCAGCACTTGTTCAGAACTCATTATAAACACTAAATAAGCTACAAATTACTACAGCACTCAAGTTTCCTCACTTGTCTAGAGGAAAACAGTGTTTAGTACTTAATAAATAAGCACCTATTCAGCTTGTCTAAGGGTCAGCTCCCCGTGTTTTCTCCAGTCTACCTGATGAATCTGGGCATCTTGGGGCAATGCAGCAATTGTCTCATGTACACAGACAACCCTCTCCTCCTACCACCTAACACTACAACCTGTGAGAGATGCACTTATATAGCCAAACAGGAAGCAAAGCTCTCTTCACCCAAGACTGGACTAGACAGTCAAGAGGAGAAGGTAAACACTTGAACCACACTACACATAGTCCCTCAAAACCTGCACCACCAAAACACACACATAGAAACACAAAGCACACACCTATATTCACAAATGATCTAAAAAAAAATCTACCCAAGCAACAGGGACCTCCAAATAAGAAACACAAGCAACCTCCACCCCCCAACACAACTGAAATGACACATAGCCCACAAACTCAGTGTGCCACTCAACCACAGCCCATAAGGCATAACAACATACCCAACACTATAGTCATAGGTGACTATATTGTCAGATACACTGATGTTCCACTCATCAGGCTGAACAAAGAGAAAGTTACTGTCAGTTGCCTGTCAAGTGCCAGGATCTGCCACATAAAACATGCACTCAGGCTACTCCACAACAAGTACAAATATGATTCTGTCATTGCCCATGTTGGTGTGAATGACCTGAGATGTATCTCCCTGGACTTCAGGAAAAGAGACATGGAGGAGCTGTTCGATCTTGTAGCCCATGTAGGTATGACCCTAGCCCTGAGTAGCATCCTGCCATCACCCAGAATGATACCACAGTACAATGACAAAATAATTGACTTCAAAAATTGGCTAAGTTTCTGGTGTCATTCTAAGGGAATCCAGTATCTGTCTGCCTGGGATGTCATGATCGACAGACCATGAAGCTTTGACAGAGATGGCCTGCACCTGTCACCCTTGGGATTCTGGATACTGGCTAAGTCTCTTACTACCCCTATAGTGCCTTTTTAGGCAAGATTTAAATGACAAATTCACCACAGTAACAGGTACAAGCAAGTAAAATCTGAGGGTAATGTTACTTAATGCTAGAAGTCTAAACCTCAAAATGCACTCACTCAAATCACTCCTTAGAATGGAGAACAACATCTGTACAGTGACAGAGACCTGGTTCAAGGCTCCAGAGAGCACCCCTGCATTACCAGGCTATAATTCACACCACACCTTTCAGCCACCTAACCTGGATTGAAGCATTAAAGGCGGAGGCGTGTCCATATTCATAAAGGATATCCACACCTCCAGGCTAGTTGCTCAACATAATGCATCTGAGATTATCCAAGTGCAACTAACTTTGAGCAAGACCGCAATCCAAATTGTAGCTTTCTACAGATCCCCCACCATGCCCCAGGATTCCCACTCCTCATTTCTTGATACACTGGAAAATATTAGGGTACAAGCTAATACCCTAATAATGGGCAATTTCACCATTAACTAGGAAAACTACTCATGTACCAACTCTTGTGCTCAACATTTTCTGGAATTCATAAATTCCAATGCCTTAGATCAACTTATCCACAACCCCACCAAGGACAGCAATATCCTAGACCTGTCATTACCAACATGGGAAACCAGTGTTCCACACCAGAAGTCAATTCCTCTTTGGTCAGATCTAACCACAAGCAAATACCCTAGACATCCATATCCCACCCCACCCCCCATTATGGAAACCACCGTAAAAAATTCCAACAAAGCCAACTTCACACTTCTTAAGGCAGAAGTGGCAAACTTCATGACACCCATGCTGACGGACAACAGAGGTATGACTGCTGAATCCTATACAATTGCATTTTATAAGCACTTAAACGAGTGCATTTATCATGCTATCCCTAAAAGAACCAAGATGTTATCCTCCAAAAAAAGGAAGCCAATCTGGTGGTCCCCTGCCCATAAACAAACTCTACAACAGAAGAAAGAAACTGTTGCAAACAAGAGTAAAATCCCATGATTGGAGGAACTCCTTGGTCAGCCTCAGTAAGAAGCTGAGATCCCTCATAAAATCCTCCAATGCTAGTTACAAAAGCAAAATCACCACTGATTATAAAGACAACCACAAAGCATTCTATAGCTATGTCAAGAATCTTAATGGCAACACCCAGATCTGCTCTGAGTTACAGCATAATGGCACTAAATATACAGAACCAACTGATATTTCCAACATCCTGGCAGATAGGTTCTCATCCCCTAAAGGGCCCACCTCTATACCAGAAGAATGCAAAGTTCCTGTAATCACAGCTGCACAGGTAAAAAACACACTCTCCAAAGCCAAGAACACAGCATCAATGGGACCTGACAACATCCCAGGCTACATTCTAAATGAACTACAGAATGAGCTGGCACCCCACCTAAGTACCATGTTCAAACATAGCCTCACCTCAGGCTTTGTGCCCACTGAATGGTGCACAGCAACAGTTATCCCACTCCACAAAGGGGAAGCCACCACAGACCCCGGGAACTACTGCCACATTAGCCTGATGAGCCTGGTCTAGATGGCTATGGAACATATCATCATGGAACTTATAAACAATGACATTGGTAATCTACAAACTCTGGACCCTACCCAGTTCGGGTTTGTAAAAGGCAGATCATGTCTCCTAAACCTGATATACTTCTTTGAAGTCATCACCAAAGCCGTAGATGAGGGTAAGGTGGTTCACACAGCCTATCTAGAGCTTGCCAAGGCTTTCAACACCATCCCCCACTCTGGAATTATAGATGAACTCACTAAACTAGGTATAAAGCCTTATGTTATAAGATGGGTTGCCAACTGGCTCACTCACAGAACCCACACTGTGAAAGTAGCAGACTCTAAATCCAACTTCAGACCAGTGACAAGTGGAGTACCACAGGGTTCAATCCTAGGTCCTCTCCTGTTTGGTATCTACTTCTCTGAAGTACAGGCTAACACAGAAGGTCTTTGGCTAACAAAGTTTGCAGATGACTGCAAACTAGGAGCCATAATCAAAACTCCTAATGATGTGGACATCCTGCAAAAGGGCTTCACTGAGACAGATGCCTGGTGTCAAAGCCATGGCCTCAAGCTCAATGCCAAAAAGTGCATTGTCATCCCTTTTGGTAAAAACTCTGTACCCAAGAACTACCACATAGGCGCTAGTCAATTAACACCAAAAGTGTGATAAGAGACCTTGGGACACAGGTGGACAGTAGTCTCTCCTTTGATAATCACATCACCACAGTAGTCAGGAAATCCTTCTACGTGGCACACATCATCACAAAAGATTTATCATCCAGGAAAAAAGAGGTCATTGTTCCCCTCTACTCATCACGCATTAGACCTATTATAGAGTACAACGCCCCTTTTGGTATGTACCTCACAAGACATCTACAACAACTGGAAAAGCCACAGAAATACCTCACAAAGAGGATTACCAGCCTCAAACAAATGCCCTATGCAGACCGTCTCAAAGAACTCCAGCTTTACTCTGTTGCATATCGCCTACTCAGAGGCAATCTCTTCCTAACATACACAGCTATGTCAAACCCAGAGCTGTTGGACATGTTCCACTTAAAAAAATCCTAATCCCTCCAAGCTACACACTCTAGGGACCAAAACCTTGTCACCACAATAAACAGAACATGTTGGAGGGATAGATATTCCTGTCCCAGAGACTTCCCATACTCTGGAACAAACTACCTATCTATATCAAACAAATCTCCTCATTAGCACTCATCAAGAAAAATCTTGATGATTGGATAGGAGATAGAAAATTCACCCTGTGGATCACTTCTGTGGCTCAGCTTGACAGGGGCACAAGAAAATAATTTTCTTTGGAGGCAAAAGCCAGGGTACCATTTGGCTAAGCTTATATAGGCCCTAGGGCCAATAGACTAGCACCTACCTATGAACCTGTCACTCTAGCAACTCCCAAAACTGTTAGGAGAGTAATAAGCCAAGTATGTCCTATCTACACCCCCATGTTGTCAATCTGTGACCAGAGTGTGTACAGTAACAGAGTGAGATGTATGTGCACAATACTAATGTGCATCTGGAACTTTATGTGGCAACATTCAGGTAGTTCTAATAAACATTGCTCCCACAGGTACGTCGGATATGAACACTGTGCAGAGAAATAAAAAAAAACATTATACTCTGTACTGGTACTGTTTACTCTGGTATTGTATGAAATTGTGAGTGTTGCAGTTTCTCTGAATAATAAAGTATCACTGATCACTGTCAACCACACTGTGCTACATATTATAACTGTGTAGGAAAGCATGTATATGTGTGTGTCAAGTCACTAAAGGTTGAAGAGGGCAATATTCTAGATCTGTCCCAGTACACCTGCATGTGGTCAACACATGGCCAGAGTCTGTGCAGAAAGAGTTGGATAGCTATGTGCACAAAATCAACCTGGAATCTGTGAGTATGTGTAGAAACAGTTAGTTAGTGTTAACATACATTCCCTCCACATGTATACCAGGTAAGAGATGTATACTGCAGGTAAAACCAGCTCATGTATAATGATGATGACAGCCATATCACTGTCCAAACTAAGGCTATAGGGTAGTGTAGTAAGATATGTAAGGTAAAGATAACAGCACTGACTAGGAAAGTAATGTGAACTACAGGAATATACTAGTTGTTAGTTGACATCTTTTTCCCCCCACCACCATATCTCCAACAATAAACAACATACCCTCCCCAACCAGTATGTAATGACTCCAATGTTCTGATAATGCCCTATTGTTTGATAAATATTTTAATTATTCCCATGCATGTGCTATATTGAATTATTCCAACATGGGTGGCATTGTGCCATCAATGTACCTGCATGCTGTTTTTGATACCACTGTGGTCCCATATATGCAAGTGTTCTGTTTGTTATGCAACTGTTCGATATCTGGTGTCTGGGTTCATGGGAATATCTATGCATGGTGTTATACGTAACCCTGGAGTGTGTTGATTATTACTAACCCACATATGATGATAAACTCTAAACACTATAGCATGTTTGGGAAGGCCGGTCCCAGTGGACCCACCTGTCTCACTTCAGGTGGCCATGGCACCGGGCACCAGTGTGTCTGGGTCCCAACCCAGGACCTCGGTGTCTGTTGGTCCTGCACCACCTTTGGGTGGAACAGCATCAGTTGAAAGGGCACAAGCCCCCCTCGTGAGCGGGCACGGACAGGAACCTGTCACCTATTGCCAGGTCCGGGTCATGGTGCATAGCAAACTCAACCAGCAGCTTGGTGATCTGCTATGCCAGCTTGAGGGCCATGTGTTGTGACTAGAGGGTCAAGCTGGCTCTGTGGCTCAGCCCCCAGCACAGCCACCTTTGGGGCTGTGAAGACGCAGTGCTGACTGCCCAGGGGTGGGGACCTCAGTCACACTGTTTCCACTAGGTGGACTCATGGGCTTCTGATTTCCCAACACCCCTCCCCATCAAGGTGTTTACCCCCCACATGTGTCACATACCACCCCTGTATGCACCTTGTTTGCCTTGTCTGTTAACCTACTCAACCTATCTCCCCAAATATACCTATTATCCCTCCACAACATCCCACTCTCACCTGAAAAACAAATGAAAAAAAAGGGCAATTTGTTCCAAAAAAAAATCTTGCCCCATA
>NC_056732.1:862912775-862932775 GCF_019279795.1 Protopterus annectens | reverse complement strand
TCATGTTGTACAGCTAGCACTTGCATCACATAGTCGGTACTGCTGACAAATACCATTGGCTAGTATCTACAGTGAGTAACAACTGAACCTCATGTGGTTTTAGCCATTTGGATGTATGCTGGGTGGGACAGACTTGGACGGCTCCTTGTCACATTCACTCTCTTCCACACATCTATGTGTGTATACTTTTGGCTTATTATAGTGTGTTGTCCTTGGATATATGTCTGTATTCCTATCCACTGTGTGTACAAAGCATAAGCGGTGCATACTGAGGAGTGTGCATGAACATCTGCAACTGCTAGATATGTCTGGCCCACTGTTGTTTGCAGACATGGGCTTCATGTGTGTAAGTGTGTGAGCATGCCCAATATGACCTTTCAGTATGTTGTAGTCTGACATTGCCTTCATTTCTCTAAGTATGAGCATGCCCAGTATGCCCTTCTGTATTGCATGTGTGGATCAATTTCAGGTAGTTTGTACTCCAGTGCAGACCTTTGTGTTGTACACCAACAGGCAGCAAATTGTGTCTGCAGGGTATCCGTCGATCATTTGGCAATATGGGAACAAAGTGTGCAGGGGATAGTGTGTACTCTAGGTGATTGTGTCTGTGCTGCTTCAGCTACATGGTACTGCTGTTAGCAGAGATATTCAGAACTGTGCACTGTTATACACTGTGATGTTTTCTGTCTTCGTGTACTGTCAGGTTGACATTCCTCCTCACAGTGATGTCTTGGGGGACAAGGGTGACTGCAGTTGTATGCAGTATTGTGGGCAGATGCCTACATATTCATGGTAGGTTATCCCATCCGGAGGGGGTGCTGCAGACACTTGCTGCTGGGTCTGTGTATCTGGTTCAGCACCCTGGCACAATGCTGGCAGGGGATCCCATAGATGTACATACATTAACATGATAGTATATGACAATACCTCACAGCTGTACAAATTCACACAGGTTATCCAGAGGCAGGGGCCATGAGTCAGGCATTACCCATATTGTGGTGTATGGGTAGGTATGTAGGCACCCATTTATGTGTTTACAGCCAGGGATAGTGTGCACACAGCTTTGTGTCAGACCTTGCACATTCCGTGCTGTCCACGATCCCTCCCCCCCAGTTATTCTCTCCTCTTCCTTACATTATGCATACATTCTCTGATACTTTCCCTATGGTTATCACCCCATCACGGCTGTGTGTCAATGTTGGTCGACAGTTCATGCAGTGGGACATGGTGGACATGTTACTGTGGTTTGTCCACATGGCCTTGCATATGGCATATGTGGAGTGTGTTGTGTTGTTAATTGGGTGTCCATGAGATAACTTGCATTGGCAGTACGTGTGAGACACAGGTCCTTGGCAGAGGCCTGTGGGCCATTAGCTGCTGATGCGGGCCAGATGTGGCAGGCCGTTGCTTTCTGTCTATCCTACAGTCTCAGACCGCCATACAGTATATTCCCCTGGGGTGACAGGGTAGGTGTGCTAGGTGTTCATGCCACTACCTTCTATCAGCCTTGATCGGTGGAATGGATGCTGGCAGGGTGCTACCTATAGCTAGTGACACACCTGCATGGGACTCCTGCACTGCATGCTGCATTCTTTCGCTATTGCCATGTACAGCTGGGGTCATATTGTACCCATTCCCCACAGCAGGGGTACAGCCAGAAAGGTACCTGTGGGATGGTGTTTGCGTGAGCTGGGTGCATGTGTGCTATGTACACTACTTGCATCTGACACACATATATGCATTGGGCATTCCAGTTATGCTTACATGTGCAGGTACATCAGTTGTTTCCAAATACATCAGTCCTATTGTGATCTGCTAGTGTTTGGGCAGACAACACTGGTATCCCTTACTACAGGACCAGATGATGTGATGCATACCTGTTTGTACTATTCCAAGGGTGTGTCCATTTCACAGTGACACAGTATATACTGTATGTCTGGGGTACTTTCCCCTGTGTACTGCTTGTATATATAGCCCAACAGCCATGTCACGTCAGTCTTTCAGATGGGGACACATATTACTACCATACATTTGCAATGGCTTACTGCTAGCTTGTGTTATACTGATGGGTATTGTGTTTGGCACTGTTATGAGGACTTGTCCCTGTCATCTGCAGTAGTGGGCAATGGCTACCTGGTCTTACCTCAACATGCATACATACCAACCACTCTCAAACAATATGAAACACACACCAACCTAACACACACATATCTGCATATTGTGCAGATGCTACAACCTATCCTGCTACCTTGGCCACCTCTGTGCATCTGTGCTCTACTGGTATTATACTACACATTCATGTTCCTTGATTTCTAAATAGGGCTGTGGGGGGGGCACACCTGACTGTTACAGCGTGTGTACATCAAGTTGGGGTGGCACAGCAGACCATTACTAGATACATACGTAGGGTTGGGGGTGCACACCTGACTGTTACTACATTCCTACACAGAATTGGGGGGCACACCTGACTGTTTCTACATTTCTACACAGGATTGGAAGGGCACACTTGACTGTTATTACATTTCTACGTAGGATGGGGATCACACCTGACACTTGTACACATTTGCTATGACTCCACTGGTATATCAAGTACTCCATTTCATTTTGTATTCAAACCTATCATGCCGACTAAAGGCATATCAGTGTACTATAGGTCCTAGCTTTGACTGACCTACACATTAGTTTCTGACTTCCTACCCTTCAGGACAAAGATCCCACTGCCTGACCTGCTGCAGTCTGTCTGTGTAGGCTTTGGGGGGTGGGAGGTTACCCATAGGCATCATTCAGAGGCCATAGCACAGCTTTGTTTGTGTTTGTCTACACTTGTCCTGTGGGCTGTGACTGTTATTGAGCATGTGAACCCCCCTGACTGGCATGCGTGAGTAACTTACCTTGTAGGTGTCCCAGTATTGAGGGTGGTGCTGAAGAGCTGCCTATGTCGATGCACATAGTACACTCCCTACACATAGCTGAGCACAGGTGCCAAAGTAGGGCATTTGAATTGTAGAGAGTGTGACTAGCCTAAAACGCATTGCTCTTTATACAGACAGAGACAGACAGACATACACAGACACACACACACACACACACACACACACACACACACACACACACACACACACACACACACACACAGTCACCAAGTCTGAGAATATAACTCCTACCTAACTATTTTATCACACTACAGCAGTACACAGTTGTAGGACGTACCACAGAGATTACTGAGCTACATCCTTCCCAAAGGTGTATTTCACAGTGAATGACCTCTTCAAGCATGTCATAGTAGGGCTATGGCGACCCAAGTGTGTGCATGGGCCATAACCCATTCATCTAGGGGTTGACACACCACATGTGGGCACACACAGGGCCATATTCCACAGGTATGTGTATACAGCTGCTAGATGACTACTTCCTTGTACAGTCATGTTGTACAGCTAGCACTTGCACCACATAGTCGGTACTGCTGACAAATACCACTGGCTAGTATCTACAGTGAGTAACATCTGAACCTCATGTGGTTTTAGCCATTTGGATGTATGCTGGGTGGGACAGACTTGGATGGCTCCTTGTCACATTCACTCTCTTCCACACATCTATGTGTGCATACTTTTGGCTTATTATAGTGTGTTGTCCTTGGATATAGTCTGTATTCCTATCCACTGTCTGTACAAAGCATAAGCGGTGCATACTGAGGAGTGTGCATGAACATCTGCAACTGCTAGATATGTCTGGCCCACTGTTGTTTGCAGACATGGGCTTCATGTGTGTAAGTGTGTGAGCATGCCCAATATGTCCTTTCAGTATGTTGTAGTCTGACATTGCCTTCATTTCTCTAAGTGTGAGCATGCCTAGTATGCCCTTCTGTATTGCATGTGTGGATCAATTTCAGGTAGTTTGTACTCCATTGCAGACCTTTGTGTTGTACACCTACAGGCAGCAAATTGTGTCTGCAGGGTATCTGTCGATCATTTGGCAATATGGGAACAAATTGTGCATGGGATAGTGTGTACTGTAGGTGATTGTGTCTGTGTTGTTTCAGCTACATGGTACTGCTGTTAGCAGAGATATTCAGACGTGCACTGTTATACACTGTGATGTTTTCTGTCCTCATGTACAGTCAGGTGGACATTCCTGCTCACAGTGATGTCTTGGGGGACAAGGGTGACTGCAATTGTGTGCAGTATTGTGGGCAGATGCCTGCATATTCATGGTAGGTTATCCCATCCAGAGGGTGTGCTGCAGACACTTGCTGCTGGGTCTGTGTATCTGGTTCAGCACCTTGGCACAATGCTGGCAGGGGATCCCATAGATGTACATACATTAACATGATAGTATAGCCTTATATTGCTATGGCAATACCTTACAGCTGTACAAATTCACACAGGTTATCCAGAGGCAAGGACCATGAGTCAGGCATTACCTCTATTGTGGTGTTTGGGTAGGTATGTAGGCACCCATTTATGTGTTTACAGCCAGGGATAGTGTGCACACAGCTTTGTGTCAGACCTTGCACATTCCATGCTGTACACGATCCCCTCCAGTTATTCTCTCCTCTTCCTTACATTATGCATACATTCTCTGATACTTTCCCTATGGTTGTCACCCCATCACGACTGTGTGTCAGTGTTGGTTGACAGTTCATGCAGTGGGACATGGTGGACATGTTACTGTGGTTTGTCCACATGGCCTTGCATATGGCATATGTGGAGTGTGCTGTTAATTGGGTGTCCATGAGATAACTTGCATTGGCAGTACGTGTGAGACACAGGTCCTTGGCAGAGGCCTGTGGGCCATTAGCTGCTGATGCGGGCCAGATGTGGCAGGCTGTTGCTTTCTGTCTGTCCTACAGACTCAGACCGCCATACAGTATATTCCCCTGGGGTGACAGGGTAGGTGTGCTAGGTATTCATGCCACTACCTTCTATCAGCCTTGATCGGTGGTGTGGATGCTGGCAGGGTACTACCTACAGCTGGTGACACACATGCATGGGACTCCTGCACTGCATGCTGCATTCTTTCGCTATTGCCATGTACAACTGGGGTCGTATTGCACCCATTCCCCACAGCAGGGGTACAGCCAGAGAGGTACCTGTGGGTGGTGTTTGCGTGAGCTGGGTGCATGTGTGCTATGGAGATGACTTGCATCTGACACACAGATATGCATTGGGCATTCCAGTTATGCTTGCATTTGCAGGTACATCAGTTGTTTCTGAATACATCAGTCCTGTTGTGATCTGCTAGTGTTTGGGCAGACAACACCAGTATCCCTTACTACAGGACCAGATGATGTGATGCATACCTGTTTGTACTATTCCAAGGGTGTGTCCATTTCACAGTGACACAGTATATACTGTATGTCTGGGGTACTTTCCCCTGTGTACTGCTTGTATATATAGCCCAATAGCCATGTCACATCAGTCTTTCAGATGGGGCACATATTACCACCATACATTTGCAATGGCTTACTGCTAGCTTGTGTTATACTGATGGGTATTGTATTTGGCACTGTTATAAGGACTTGTCCATGTCATCTGCAGTAGTGGGCCATGGCTACCTGGTCTTAGATCAACATGCATACATACCGACCACTCTCAAACAATATGAAACACACACCAACCTAACACACACATATCTGCATATTGTGCAGATGCTGCAACCTATCCTGCTACCTTGGCCACCTCTGTGCATCTGTGCTCCACTGGTATTATACTACACATTCATATTCCTTGATTTCTAAATAGGGTTGTGGGGGGCCACACCTGACTGTTACAGCGTGTGTACATCAGGTTGGGGGGGCACAGCAGACCATTACTAGATACATACATAGGGTTGGGGGTGCACACCTGACTGTTTCTACATTCCTACACAGAATTGGGGGGCACACCTGACTTTTTCTACATTTCTACACAGGATTGGAAGGGCACACTTGACTGTTATTACATTTCTACGTAGGATGGAGATCACACCTGACACTTGTACACATTTGCTATGACTCCACTGGTTTATCAAGTACTCCATTTGTATTCTAACCTATCATGCCAACTAGAGGCATATCAGTGTACTATAGGTCCTAGCTTTGATTGACCTACATATTAGTTTCTGACTTCCTACCCTTCAGGACAAAGATCCCACTGCCTGACCTGCTGCAGTCTATCTGTGTAGGCTTTGGGGGTGGGAGATTCCCCATAGGCATCATTCAGAGGCCATAGCACAGCTTTGTTTGTGTTTGTCTACACTTGTCCTGTGGTCTGTGACTGTTGTTGAGCATGTGAACCCCCCTGACTGGCATGTGTGAGTAACTTACCTTGTGGGTGTCCCAGTATTGAGGGTGGTGCTGCAGAGCTGCCTATGTCAATGCACATTTTACACTCCCTACACATAGCTGAGCACAGGTAGTGTCATGTTTGGCATCCCTTTTACTGTATATGAGAGTCAAAGGGAGGTGTTATTCCCTGAGTCCCTCCTGTGTCAGTGTATGTGCTATGCGTTGCCTCTTTGCCAAGGCCAGGGCATACTGGGCACACCTCTTTCTGCTTACTGGGGCAGGCTCAGGTTGCCCTTCCTCTGAGTCATTCTGTGCCTGTGCAGGCCTCGGCAATAGTGGGGGGCTGTGTGGCCCTGCCCCATGCTGTTCCTGCTGCAGCAGTTTCTGCCAGATCATATTGTGTAGCATGGCACATTCAATAACAATTTGGGAACATGTAGCTGGTGAGTACTGCAAGGCTCCATCAGATGTGTCCAGGCACCGGAACCATGACTTGAGCATCCAAAACACATGCTCTATTATAATTCATGTCTGTGCATGTGCCTCATTATGGAGTTCTTGTTCTGGTGTGTGCCTTTCTGATGGGTGTCATCAGCCATGGCTCCAGTGCATATCCAGTATCCCACACTAGGTGACTGTGAGGGGTGTCCCCACTGGCAAATCTCTGGTACAGCGGCATCAGATGCCAGATGTGGGAATCGTGATAGCTTTCAGGGCAGCCAGCACACACATTCATTATCATGCCCTGGGCATCGCACACAACCTGGCAGTTGATGGAGGGTAAGCCCTTGCAGTTTATGTAGACCCTACCCAGCTCACAGGGTGGTGCTTTGATGCATATGTGCATGCAGTCTATAACACCCACTACTTCAGGGTATTCTGCTATTTGGTGGAACAGTTGCATATAGCTGGCCAATGCCTCACGGTTGTTGGGGAAATATACATGCTCAACGGCATGTACTGACATGGCATCCAGGAACTGGTGGAGTACCCTGGATGCTGATGCCTGTGAGATCCCTTCATATTCCCAGTTGAACTTTGGAAGATACCTGTAGCTAGTATTCTTAGGCCTACACATACCTCGGTTTCCACCTGGATGGGTTCCCCTCTGTTAGTTCTGTGTCAGGCGTGGCCAGCACAGCTCAACGATTTGCTGTAGGAGGTGTCTCTTCACCCTATAGCACTCCACTATTTCCAGCTCATGTAGCCCCTGGTAGTTTACCCTGGGTCTGTACACTCTTCTCCATCTCCTCACTGTGGGTTGGTTGACAGCATTCACATCCTCACCACCCTCAGCCTCTTCCACAAGTTGTTGTGTGATAGCTATTGCAGCCGCTATTATTTTGTTGTTTTGTCTGTTAATACTTTCCCGCTTGTATACACCAGTGGTATAGAGTATGTGAAAAAAACCAGAGTGGAAGGTGTTTGCATAGTTTATAGTAGTGGTCTGGGCTGGGCTGATCTGCTGCCTGTGTAATTGGCTGATTCTGATACATTTCACCTGCCAGCTATGTTAGTTCTCCTTGATTAACTTCCTACTACTGTTTTCCCTTCCCATTGCCTTCCTGTTTAAGCCCAGGGGTGCGCCGCACAAACACAGTGCTCAAATGTGCACAGAGGTGCTATTTCCTGGTTTACCTTTTTTTTTCTTTCACACCCGGTGCGCGGCATGCACACCAGCTTAAGCAATGTAAAGAGTGCTAGGCAGACTCAGACACATCCCCTTGCCTAGCTGTGCTTAGCTCGGAGCAAACCTGAGAAAGAGGGCTCCAATCCATTTACAGTATGCCTGGCACACCCCACTATGATGTTAGATAACTCCTAGGCTTGCAGCAAGCTATTCCTGCTCTTATACTGCTGGGAGCTGACTAGCATGCTGGGGGAATCTGGGATTTACTATTATTCCCTTCATTTGCATAAGATTGCCTGCTAATGTATAGTTAGATGTCTCAGATTGAGCCACCCCCCTTCGCAACCACTACTCACTGGCCATGTTGACTTCTGTCTGCCATTGACTTTAATGGCAGAATAGTGATTTTAGTTAGAATGCTTATTTTAGGTTTCTTTTCTTAGTTTCTCCCCAATCCCATTTGTGTGTCACTGCCCTACACTTAAACAGCCGAGATCAGCTAAAAAAAAATAAAAGTTGATTTTTTTTTATTTTTTAAGCTGTTTTCAATGCCAGTGGCCTTATACTTGGCCATTGGCATGCTTCCTGAATGATATGCGCCCTTTATTAGGAGCTGTCACGGCTCCGTTTTGGAATATGCAGAAATGTACTCGGTGACTAACCAAGTACATTTCTGCAGATTACACGAGTCCTGCACAGCCGTTTTCCAGCTTCCTGGATCATAAATTCATCTCATTTGCATGGGTTTCTCCTGCAAATGGGGTAATTTGCATACAGGGGTTGAGTCCATGCAGGTCTAGTGCAGGAATGCTCGAGCATGCCCCTGCAGGCTATTCCTGGATCGCACGACAGACATATTGCCTGCTAGAGCTCCTGCACCAATCCTGCATGCCATGCAAGGCTTGCAAAATCCAGGGGTAGGGCTTTTAAAAGGGCTACAAGGAGAAGATTTGAGGAATGGAACTCAGGAATCTGAAATCCCATTTGGTCAACAAGATGGAACTGCTAACTCTTCTGTTTACACATGTACAACTGAACTGAAGAACTGGTTGTTTGTGAATTGTACACCTACATTCAGAGACAATGGTGAAAAATTAAAAACTGTGACTGACTTTTATAGTAACAAGTTGAATAAGCCGTCTAAACTTATGTTTAGGTTTAGAACTTTGGATATTGAAAAAGTATATTTAAAGTAGTGTTTGTTTGAAGGTATTATGCCAAAAAGGCTCACGTGTGTGTAAGTATCCCAATAATGTGCAACCAGGGAGTGTTTTTCATAAAGAACTTTTAGAAGTTTTTAATAAATGTGAACTAGATATAAGGAAATTATAAATGAAATTGAGAGGCTTAAAGAAGTGTTTAGAAGGAAATTTAAAAAACTGAATGAGTACGTTAAAAATGACTTAATTTTTACTATTGCCTCTGAAAAAGGGAAATATTTTAATATTAGGAAAGGTATAGATGACAAATGTGGTGAACTAATTAACAGGAAACTAAGAAAATTAGAAAGGGATGTGCAGGAATATAGAGAAAATATAAGTTACCCTAAACCAAAAGATTTTAAAAGGTATGATGAAAATAATATGGTGAATAGTGACAGTAATGAAGAATATGACTCTAGGGGAGAAGGACAAGGTTGTGAAAATATAGGAAATTTAGATGATTTCTCAGAATTCCCACTACTTCGAAGATCAGAAAGGCTGAAAAATAAAACACCTCCCCAGTACCAGAAAATGTTTTACTGGAGGGGGAGAAGGGGGAGGGGGAGAGGGAGATACTAATATGTAAATGTGAATGTACAGCCCCTACTTATGCAGACAACTGGGATGAAGCTTCAGGAACAACTATTAAAAATAATTATAGGTATACTAGGAATGACTTTAATATTTACAATTTTAGTAATAATTACTGGTTGATGGGCATTTCAGCCTCTTGTAAAAAGGCTTGAAATTTATTCACCAGAAAAAGGGTGATTTAGCAAAAACCATATTAGAGTTAAAGATGTTTGAAAGAAAAATTAATCTGAGGTTAGTCCTGCCACCACAAAACAGGGTAAATGGAAATAATGTGAGAAGGAAGAGTACTTATAACCCCCCCCCCCTTTATATCCGCAACTGAAAAATATTGAAGGTATAGTAGAGAAGGAAATCAGAAAATAATTCTCCAAAGTTAGGTATAGACCCAACTTGAATTTTGAAGAGAAAATAATTTTGACTGAGTTAAAAAATAATAAGGACATCAAGGTTATGGAACCCAATAAAGATGAGGGGGGATAGTTATAATGGATGTTATAATGTATGAAGGAAAACTGAACAACATTCTAGATGACACTAATAAATATACTAATACAGCTAGGAATGAGATTAATATTTCATACAGGAAAATTGACGTGGCTTTAAATGATATATTAGTAGAAGGGCTGATTGAACAGAATGCCAACACATTTTTGATTAACGAAAAACCAAGAATACACACAATTGTTGAATCCCAAAGGTTCATAAAGATGAAATAGACCCCCCCCCCATACTAATAGTTGTGGACGAAGGGTCAAAAACATCTTCTTTGGCAAAGTATGTTGATTTTAAACTAAAGAAACTATGGCTTAACAAAAAAAAATATTTTCAGAGATTTTTGGATTTTTTTTTAAGGGAAATCAAACAAGAGTTATACAATGATAATATTGTCTTTGTTACAATAGATATAGTTGATTTATTCACAAGCATCCCTCATACTGAAGACATGCAATTATTAGAGGAAGTGATATTTGAGGATGGTGGACTTACACATAATGAACAATTAGTCTGCCTAAAATAATGGACCTGGTTTTAAAGTACAATTATATTTACTTTAAAGGGAAATTTTTTCAACAAATTCAGGATGTTGCGATAGGTGCTGCCTGCATCCCTACTTATGCCAACCCTATATTGAGAAAATGGGAAGAGAAATACGTGCTTCAGTCTAAATACTCTGATTGTTGGGTGTTATACAGAAGGTTCCTGGATGACATATGCATTTTATGGACAGCTTCCTTAGATAAGTTACAGGAATGTATTTGTTTTCTGAGAAACATGACTAACTTTTTAGAATTTACTCATAAGTTTTCCTATGAAAAACTTCAATACCTAGACATAGAAATATATAAAATGAACAACAGATTTAATTCTAAGATTTTTAGGAAGGATACATTTTCAAACTCATATCTTCATTTTGAGAGTGGATATCCATTCCACTATAAAAGAAATATTATTAAGGGACAATATGTGTGTGCTAGTATGACCTCAGCAGAAATGGATTTTGAAAAAGAGTGCAACTTCTTAGAAGTTATATTCAAAGAAAGGCGTTACCCAGTGACAATGATATAAGATGTTAAGAAAGAGGTCAAGGAAGGGAGAAAGGAAAGATTTAGTGCCATCCTAGGAGAATCCATAGCATATGAAACTGTAGGAATGAAAAGTTGTTAAGAAGAAAATTTTAGTAATGCATGCATAATGGAGTACAATGGGAGTGCAAATTCAGTTAGAAATACCATACAAAATGAATGGGAAAGGTTTGTAGGGCTGACAGATCTAGGAGGCATTCCTAAAGAACCTGTTAAAGTCATTTATAGGAAGTGACAGAATTTAACATGTTTATTGGAGCAGGATGGTAGACATGGGAATCTGGTTAGGAAAAAGAAAGGAACATTTAAATGTGGCCATTGCTCACAATGTAAATATATAGTGAACAAAGAAATGTTTTCCTACCTTAAAGAAGTAAGTGGCTAGAAGGAAGGGGATTCTCAAATTGTCACTCTTTTGGTTTCATTTATCTGGTAATCTGTAAAGAATGTGAGTCTTTCTATGTGAGGAAAACAGAGCAAAAACTGAAAAAAAAGAATTTATTAATATCACTATGATATTCAAACAAAAAAAGAAAATAACACCTTATTTAAACATCTAAAAGAACGTGAGAATGCAAGTGTTTTTTTTTTTGCCCTAGAAGAAGTTAAAAAAATGACCTAAGAGGGGGGCTTTGGGAGGAGAAAAAGAGTATAGGGAACAATGGTGGCAGATAACACTGCAAGCTAATGTTCCCCCTGGTCTTAATGAGAACATCTTTATAGCCTCCCTTTTAAAATTGAGAGCTGCAAAATTGTGATGTCAAGTGAATATATATTTTTTTAAAACATGTAATACTGAAGCAATGATTTTTTTTTTCTTTAGGAGATTTTATTGTGATGGTGGTGGTTGGTCACTAGAGGAAGAACTTACATTAGTTTTTTATAAAATGGACATTTTTTTTTTGTTTGCATAAAAACTAATAATACAAGTGGTTTAGTAGTAGAATTCTTGCCAGAGGCCTGGGTTTGATTCCTGGCCAATACAACAATATTTGTAATGGTTGTTACAAAAACCTGGTTTGCACATAATATGATTTACTTACACTGATTTATAAAAACTTTTTAACTTATTATAATTATTTAATCAGAAATGCTATTAATGTATGCATTCATTTATTTTTTTAGTAGCTTAAGGACAAATTGATGTTTGAAATGGTTTTAATTAAATAATTGATGGGATTATAAAAGAAAGGTAGTACGGGATACATTGCATCTGATGAAGTCTTTGTATTGAGGACGGAAACACGGTGATTTAAATTAAGTGTTTATATGTTTATATATTAAAGAAGTGTTTTTCACTATTTGGTTGTGGACTGCTACTTATACTTTCTGTATGCTATTTTGGACTTTGGTTACTGGTATTTGTATTTTGGCACCTTTTCTATTTCGTTTTTGGTTTTAAATATTTTTCTATCAGTATTTTTGCTGTCAGTGTTATGTTGTTTAGATTATTTTAAATACACGTCTACATACGCACACACACACACACACACACACACACACACACACACACACACACACGCGCGCACACACACACACACACACACACACACACACACACACACACACACACACACACAGTCAAACATCTCACTATAGATTACACTGAGGTTTATTTGTTTCATCTGGTGAAAACCATATGCGGAAGGAAAAAAAAAAAGAAGTGTAATACATGCCCAGACACAATATGTTAATATGAGTATTTGCCTTTTCTCTCACGAATATGACTACAGAGGTTTCTATTTTAATTAGCAAATGGTGTGCAAGGCAGAAACTTCAGGGCACATACAATGGTGATTGGCCTGCATCAAACACTGATTTTATAGAACTAACTAGCCACAATCTTCTGACCATAATTACACATGTTCAAAAGCAGAATATTGGCTATTTTATTGAGGAAACCTGTTATAATATGATATTTTAATTTTAAACAGACAGACTAGAATATGCATTTATCAAAATCTGAGAGGGAATACAATAATAACATAATAATTAAAAGATTATAGAAACAGTCCACTTCGTTGGTTTCAATTAGGTGGTACAGGAATTCACAAAGAAAGAAAGTCATTTTGATGTAATAAAAATGAAAGATGGCAGAGTAAGGGGATTACAGGTAGAAGACCAGATATAAAAAAATCCACATAATGGTTTAAAATGAGGGGAAAACAAAAGTTATTTAAAAAGGTTTGTGAGATGGGACTAAAAATGAGTGTTACAAGGGATTAAGGGAATGTTGGACTAGAAAATGGGTGACAGGAGTGTGAGTAGGCGAAGAGGGTCAGACATCTAATTAAGAAAAGCTTGCATGAATCATTCAATGATTGTGATACACACACCCACACACACGCACACACACACACACACACACACACACACACACACACACACACACACGCGCGCACACACGCACACACACACACAGTGAGACAGTACGAGTCACCTGCTGAATAGTCAGCAGGCTCACAGATAGGGCATAAGAAGTCATGATAGGTGATTCTGTCTTCACAAAAAGGCCTTGTACTAGTTGAGATTGCCAGGGCTCAGTGCTGGGGCTGCTCCTTTTTGACATCTACTTTTCTGCAATCAAGGCCTGCATCAAAGGCCTTTGGATGAACAAATTTCAGGTAACTGCAAACTACTGTAGGTGCACTCACACAAACATCTACCAAAAACAGCTGACATAGACTAATAAATGGTGCCAGAGTCAGTCTAAATCTCAATACCAAAACTGCATAATAGAAATGTCTTCACAGTAATACACCCCTAAGATTTGGCCCTGTGGTAAGGGGTTTGGAACACTTGTAGAGAGTAACTTGGCATTTAACCATCATTTGTCTACTGTATTAAGGAAATCATTTCATGGTGTGCAACATCTAAGGAAGGGTAAGGCATCTAGGTCCAATGATGTCATTGTTTCATTTTACTTGGCCCTCATTAGACCAGTCATTGACTGCAATGTTCTCTTCGCTATGTACTGAACAAGCATATGCAATAAATGGAATATTCACACAGGTTCCTCATAAAAGGAACACATGAGGTAGACATGCCTATGTGAGCCAACTCAAATCCTTATCATTGTAATTGGTGTCCTTCAGCCTGCTAACAGTCAGTCTATCCCTGGACTTGAAAGTATCCTCTGATCCTGCTCTTATGGATCTGCTGCATATCTGCAAAACAAATGGCATTATAAGCACCTGTTCTATGGACCTAAACCTCATCTGCAATATAAATAAAACATGTTAGGTATGTGTCTTAGAGACTATACCTTGTCTGGAACAGGCTTCACATCCATGTGGCTTCATTGGATGGCATAGTGGTGCAGTGGTAGCATTGTTGCCTCACAGCAAGAGGTTCTCTATTTCAATTCTTAGCTGGAGTGCCTTCTGTGTAGAGTCTGCATGTCATCCCTGCATTCATGTGGACTTTCTCTGGGTAGTCCAGTTTCCTCCCATGTCACAAAGACACATATCTGGAGCATTTCTCCCCTGGCTTCTGCTGAAAATTGGCTTTGTTCCAAGTCAGAATTTCCTGGTAAATAAATGTAAAGTGGATCTCCTCTCTGCACTTATTCAAGCATAACTTGAATTAGTGACTGGGAAATTGTACATTTACCCCTGTTCTGTCAGCTGTACACATAATAGAAAGAGAAAGCTTTTAAATGCTTGATCACACATAGCCAAGCTATACCCACAATAAAATGAGTTGTATCAGAACTTTTCAAATATATCTGGGAAGAATTGCTAGACTTGAAAATGCCCTTTATGGTTGTTAACCTTGTAATTACCAATGAACATGTGAACCTATGTGTTTAATAAATATCCCGAAAAGAAGGACCAAGAAGAGGAATCACTAAATCAGTTTTTTGAGCACTTTTGTCTCACAATGGAAACTTCTTCAGAAGTTTCTGCACTCATTCCTCTTCTTGGTCCTTCTTTTCTGGATTACTGGTTTATTTTTGGTCCATTTTTGTGTTGTTTAATTAACATGAAAAGATGCAGTGCCATGTGGGTTGTGTTGGGTTTTTGGTCCAGTATTGTTCACCATGTGTTTCACTGATGATAGGCAGTAGTAGGCCTCTTTATCTCAACAATCTATATCCACCTTAAACAAACATGCTGCAGACGTAGAACACATCCACAGTTCTTCTCTTCCAGTTTTGTCCCTAACATCATTTACAGTGCTGATAAACTGAAATTGGTGTTAAAGATGCACATTTTTTACCTGATTTTTTTAGACTAGCTGCCTCAATTATAAGTTTTTGTAATTCACTGATTTGTGTTTACATATCATCTTAGTATGTTTGTAGTAGTGCTTAGGTGATACACACTCAACTGTATTTCTCTTTCCATTTGAAGTTGAAAGGAAGAGAAAATAAGGCAAGTAAAGAATACAGAAAGATATAAATATAAATGTGAAGGATTAAAGTAAGCTTAATAAAGGTGAAAAGACATGCAAAAATAAAGACTAAAACAAATTAAAAAAAAATGAAAGACAGGGTTATGCAAATTTTGTGAACAATGAAGTATAAACTCAGGAATAGAAATATTACAAAAAACAGGAAAATAATACACTGAGGCAGTTGAAAGGTCTGTGTTTTGTAATTCAGCTCTGTATTTATGAAAAAATAAGAGAAGTACGGTATGATGGGAAATGAGAGACGATGGATGAACCTTCAACTCTGTTCATACAGAAAATTTAATGGAAATGTAATAATGTTAAAGGAGGGGCTTAAACTAATTAAACTAATAGGTGCATATCCAAGGGAAAAAAGATGAAGAATGGTGAGAGGGTAAACTATCTGCAGAAAGAGTTGTGGCATAGAGAATGCCACAGGAGGTCAGGCAAAGGTAAGCACTGTTTTATGTCATTGCATCAGGTTGTATAAGGCAAAGTGATAACAATGTCAGTCTTTTTAGTCTGTGTTCCAACATAGCTAGTGCTATTTTTTGCTCATAGAGGAAATATGCAGAGAGATATAAATCAACTTGAGGAGGAGGAGAAAGGTGGTGACTAATATTTAGTATAGGAAAATGGAGAAAATTACTGTCCTCTTCAATAATGCACAATCAGTTTGTTCACTTTAGTGGATTTACTTTGAAATGTCCAAAAACCAAACAGCGGGATGAGTAGTGGCTGTACTTGTAGATATGAACTGCAGGCTACAAGATGAAAATTATGCAGTCAAGAATTATAAGATGCATGGTTTTATACCTCACTGATTTGAAACAAGAAACTGAGACTTCTTTCATTTTCTGTACAGATCTATTCTAGGGCCACAGCTAGGAAATTTTGTGTAGTATTGATACTTCAAGAGAAACTAAGGTAAAGCAGTTTTGAGAAGGGTTACTATGTAGATGACTGGAATGGAGAAACGAGTGCAGGAAGAAAGGTTATGTGAAACAAATTGCACCAAGCACAGCACAGAATAAAGTGGGTACATGATAATGATATGTGAAATAATAGTGTATAATGCAATGGTTTATATCTGAAGGGAAAATGCAGTAGTGGCAGAAGGTAACATAAATTACCAACTGAGCCACAGTCTTCACTTTCAGCATCAAGAAGTCATCTTATTAATAAAGAGATGGGAATTACTAGAACAAGTTTGCTGAAGAAATTGTGAACTGCAAAGTTTGAAAATGGTTCCAACAGACCATGAGACATCTCATGGAGAAGGAGGATAAAAGAGCTGGGACAATTATGAAAAGTTACCTGCAAAATAAAGTCAGAGGAGATAAGCCATATTGCATTTTCTATGGGCAACAACATAAATGTATACACTCATGGGTACTTACTATGCTTTTGATCTGTGAATATCTTAAAAAGTCTAACCTTACATTCTCAGGATAGGTTTTTTTACTGTTATATTTTTCATATAAATAACCCAGGAATAGGCTGAACAAGGATATGTTGGGACATCAACATGTTTCCCATATCCTTGAGTGACAGGGTTAATAAACTAAGAGTCAATTTGCAGTTTCCCATCTAGTCATCCAAGCTATGGTTTAATACACAAAGAGTGCACTTTGCTTTATATGGGGTGGACAGCAGCTCCACAGAAGAGGTATTATCTATGATACCAACTTATCCCTCCAGCATGCTCTAATTATTTTGCAAAAGATTTTGAGATTACACGAGTGAGTGTTGATGATACCATTACATTTGGCAACGTGTAATAGGTCTGACAGAATAGGGTCCATTGAAGGTTTGCATGTGAGGTAGCCTGTATGATACTAAGGAAGAACAAGAAGACGTTGAGATGGTCTGCAGACATTTTATGATTTAAGCCCTTGATTTTTTAGTGAGAAAGCATTGTGGCCATTTCAGATGTGAGAAGAGTTCATACCGATACTTTGGATATAATACCTTTAGATACAAGCTGTGTAATGAGAAAGAACTTGTTTACAATAGTAGACAGAATGTTATTAAAGGGCACTTCATTGTCAACATAGGTTCCTACAGGATACATTTTCAGAGATGTGTTATCAGTGTGATAGTTACAAAGGGAGTCATGCATGCTGAAGGATATGATGATATACTTGTCAGCATTTAGTTTTAATCCATGGTTTTGACATCAGCTATTTGTTTGGGACAAGGCCGCATGGAGGATCCTGACATCCTCTGGCAAATTTATGATGGCACCAAGTTGGCAGTCATCTTCAAATGTGGTCAGCCACAAATCCTTAACATTAGTTGTGTCCTCCAAAAAGTATATGCCAAAGAAGAGTGGCCCAAGGACTGAACCCTGGTTGTGACAATTCTTTTGGAGGAGGTAGAGCTGTCAACCCTTCCTGGGTTAAATTTTTAAGCTGGTTTGCTAACAAGTGAGTCACATAGGGAATGACAATTAACTGAATGAGATTATATGTGATACGTGAGTGTGGGATGGTACAGAATGGCTTTGTAAGGTCTAACTATGTGATGCACACTATTTTACCTTTTTCCATTGCTTCAATACTTTTTTGAAAAAGTTGACTAGGTTAAGTAGACAGGATCTGCCTTTGAAGAATCCAAATGCATCCTAGGTGTGTACATCTCAAAGGTGCATAATACATTCTATGTGAAATTTAGTCCCAGCTCATCAACAGTATTGTCTTATGCAAATCAAATGAACTCCTTTGGACCATAATGCCATTAGAGAACAAATAGGAAATGGGATTCCAGTACAAAAATATCGAAGTCTGGGAACGTTTTCCCCTAGGAAGAGAAAAATCACTAGCCATTCTGTGTGTAAAGACAAAGAGAGATTGTACATTTGAGAAATCAGTTGATATACACAATGTTTTGTGACATTTCAATTACTTTCTCTTAGCTTTTCCCTCTATTGCTCAGTTAGCTTTCTAATCCAAAGAAGCACATACGGCAATAGTTACCCATTCTGTTTGTAAAGTGCACATGGAATCACTTTTCCTTAATTATGTGTGCATTTCTGTTTAGAAAATAAGCATTCTGCATTAAATGCAATGCTGTGTATATGTTTCAAAGATAAGCTTACTATAGTGGATCCCATTCACGTTGTCAAACTTTTACAACTTCGAACGTCATATGGTCGAAACCGTATGTTCGAACTTGTAAAACTTTGAATGTTGCAATGAAGATCTCTGTAAGGGAAGCTTTCCCTTTCCTGCAATGTAGTGTGATCTCGGAGTTGGTATATTTAAGTAGTGGGGGGTGTGGGGGGTGCAGGGGGCTTGCCCCCCTGCTTACAACCATCAGGTAATTTTTTGTGTTTTTTTTTTTTTATTATTACATTGTCGAACTTTTAAAGTTCGAACATATGGTGTCAACCATATGGTGTTTGAACTTTTAAAAGTACAAGAACATTATATAGACCCTTCTATAGTATCTGAGATGTATGTATATTCATTTGCAATACTTTGTTGCTGTACTGCATTCAGAAGGAAATGTCCATTTACGCCACATGAATGGAGTAGTTGCCAAAATAAAATCATCCAGTCCAGTTATTAATTTAGTAATCAACAAACCAGTCAATAAATACTAACACACAATTCATGTCCTGCTCATGTTATGTAATCTTATCCAAATGAATGGCTGAACCAAGACTTTTGAAGGCCATGTGCCATGCTGTGGCAAAAAATCCTGTGACACAGTTAATGAGTTTGTTTCCCAACACTGGACAATGTGAAAAGAAATATGGCTGTATATTGAAACTTAGCACCTCTATTGCTTACTTCCTTGTCATAATACACTTAGTATATTATTCAGTATATAATAGTTGTATGGAGAAATTAATGACTTGCTTGTACAGTGCAAACATAATGCAGTTATAGCACAGCATTTATCTCCGTGACAAGTTTTTGTTTTTGTTTTTGTAGAACTGTTTTTGGCAACATAGCTGTCAATAGATTTTAACACCTAGGACTGCGAAAATTGGAAAGCACAGATGTTTGCTAGAGGCTATTTTTCACAGTCCTGACAAAAATAGACCGACCTGTATGAGTGTTATTAATTAATGAACTTAGGTAGCACTCTGTCACAGTTTTTCATTCCTTACCCAAAGACAAAATGAAGAAAAATTACAGGTACATATTAAAATGAAGTTAATATTTCACAGACTGGCTGAGCTTAATAGCTTATTTTAGTTTTAATGTTAAAACTATTTTAAAAAGTATGACTTCTGACAAGAGTTTCCACAAATTTCATAAAGAAAAAAATGTAGAAAAATTACAGGTACATAATAAAATGAAGGTTATGTTTCACAGACT
>NC_056732.1:862842775-862907775 GCF_019279795.1 Protopterus annectens | reverse complement strand
TTTCCCCTCATCCATTGTCTTATTTATCTTTTTAAAGAAGTCCACCAGATTCAGTAAGCATGACTTTCCCTTGACAAAGCCAAACTGTAATGGATCCAGTGTCTGGAGGTCTTCTATGTCCTTGCTGATAATTTCCATGATAATTCTTTCCATGGCTTTGCAAATAAAACTAGTCATACTAATGGGTCTGTAGTGTCTAGGATCTATTGAAGGCACTCTCTTATGAAGGGGGCAACCATCACAGTCCTACTTTCATGTGGCAGAAAGCTTATTTTAAGCCTATGGTTAAATAATGACTGTAGGTGTCTTAAAAGTCATATCTTAGACTATTTGGGAGATATCCTGAGATGTTATCAGAACTCACTGAGGCTGTGTTGTTGGCTTTAGTAAGGGCAGCCAGTACCTGCTGCCTAATTATAGTTGGAGGGGTACAACTGTGGGTATTATGGGGGGAATGACTGGGGATGGAGGGTAAATTTGGTACTGAATTTGTCTGCTAACAGGTTCACTGTATTGACAGGCTCAGTGAACATGGCACCATTAACCACCCGTTTACTACATTACTGCATGCTGCACTTGAGATGTCTGACATAGATGAAGAAGGCCTTATGGTTATCTTTCCCCTGGAAGGATATTGTATCCTCAAAGATGGCTTTTCTTTAAAAAATAGCAATCTTAGTTGCATATTTACTTTGATGGGAGGGTTTTATGTTTATGGGAAATACCTTTACTGATTTTTGCCATTTTTTTTTTCATTTTGTTCTGTATCCTGTTAAATTTGAGATGCCACCAGGGCAGTTTGTTTCTGGAACTAGTTTATGGGTTTACTTCTGGTAGGTACAGCAGCCTGTATGCAGCCATATACAAAGCTTCAAAGAGCAATTCAGCATAGGCTTGTGTGTTCTGGGTGTTTGTGGGGCACTGAATTTTGACAAACCATCACTTAACAGGTAATTTGCCTTGGAATAGTTCATAAATATTACTAGCTCTAATGGGATTACAGAGTTGATTTTGATTTTGAATGAGATAGTTTTATGATTGGACCTTAGCAGGGAGGGTGAGGCATGGGAGGGATGTGACTTTCTGCCCTATTTGTGAGCACAAGGTCCAGCATGTTGGAGTCTCTAGGGGGCATTTTCACTATTTGGTCAAAGTTGCTTGTATTTATGAAGTCCAGAAATCTCTGTGCCTGTACATTTCAGGCCAAGTAGGATTCCCAATCTATACAGTGGTAATTAAAGCCTCCCATGATTAGGGTGTTAGGCTGGATGATATGTGTGTCCAGTCCAAGTATGCATTATGAGCTTCTTGGAACATGGAGGGTGGCGAAGAGCTGGCTGACTAGGATATGCTACAGGATTTTGTGTTTGGTGATCTGCATGTGGAAGAACTCCAGCACATCATCCTGTCTGATCACCTTAGAGGTATGCTTGTTACTGATACATATTTAGACTCTTCCACATTTAACCCTTGTTTGTGCATATACTGGTGTAAAAGTGTAGACAGCACTGAAACCTCGCACTGCGAGGGTACTCTCTGCCACTTTAAACCATGTCTCTGTAACTGCACAGGTATGGATATTCTTGAGTGTTATGAGGGCTTGGAGGGAGTGTATTTTTTATTTAGGCTAGCAGCATTGAGCAGTAGCACCTAGAGGTTCTGTTAAGTTGATTTTACTAGGTGTGTAGGTTTGTCAGTTTGGCATTGCCTAAAAAGGGCACTGGGAGGACAGACAAAACCTTAGCCAGTATTAGAAAGCCTAGAGAGGAAGGTGGAGACCATCTTTAGCAAAGCAACATGGCCTGTTGACCATTTCATCATAAGCTAATATTGGATCCCCTTAAAATAACACCAGAAAGATAATTAGTTTTTGAAATCAATATTTTTTTTGTTCATATTGTGGCACCATCCTCAGTGATGGTAATATACTGCTCAGTGCCAGGTTCTTACCAGCCTGAGACACATAGTATGAAAGCTTCATAATGTCTCTCTTCATATAGTCCATGGCAGTAAATCTTGGGTCATTTACACCTGCATGGACTATGATGGACTCATACTGGTACCTGTGGCGTAGTGATTTGAGTGCATGCATGATTTGGTGGATCCTGGCTCCAGATACGCAACTAACTTGTTTTCTTCACCTTGATCAGCCTGGTTAGAGAAGCATCAGTATATCTTACCATGGTGTCCCCTATAAGGAGAGTCATGGAAAGGGAGTTTGCTTTCCTTAGGGGCTACAGTGTGTGCGGCTCCACTGACAGTGACAGTATGTGTGCTGTTAGGTTTTGTTTTTTTTTTCTGATTGCCTTTGGGCTTATTGAGGCATAGCTTTGACAGCACACAGTCTAGATGATCTTTGTTATCTTTCTTGTTTACGAAGATTGCTTTTATGTGCCTCAGCATATTTTAGTCTATGTATGTGTTGTGTACTGTGTGAGGTGTGTGCTCTGAGTATGGTTTTGACAACCTGATGTGAACGTCTGTGCAAGAGTTGAGCACCAGTGTCCTTGTGCAATTACACCTCTGACATATTGTGTCTGATTCTTTATGGATTAAGTGGTTAACAGTAAACAAGATATGACTGCTAAATCATCTAAAGATGACCATATCCACCAAGCTAGCTACAGAGAAGTTAGAAAATTCCATATCCATAATGTCTAGTCCTTTGATTTGTGAGCTACAAGGGGGTGTTGTATTGTGGTTAGAAGACTAACAAAGTATCATAGCACCCCCACAAATATGAACAAACTCTCTCCTCTCACTCTCTTTCTCTCTCTCTCTCTCTCACACACACACACACACATACATACACACACACACACACACACACACACACACACACACACACACACAAACCCACCCTTACACACCCACACCACAACACAGATGTAGTCATGTTAACTGTGTCCAACTCTGATATCCTTTTGTAATGATATAAATTAATTCATGCATAAATAATAGTCACTGTAATGTATTTCATTTTATTCTTCTCAGATACATACAACACAAAGCATGTGAAAACACACACACACACACACACACACACACACACTTCCTGATGCTATTCTTCAATGCCTATTCTCTAGCAGTGGTTAGTGGGGTTTGGCTTTCTAAGCTGTAAAACACTTAACCATTGCTAGACTTTTTTCAGTACATGTGGAGCATGTAAAGTTTCATGCAATACAAAGAATTATGATCAATTCTCTCTGAACATTACCTGGGATATTATGGATTCTTGACATGTTTTGAACACATATCATCTTGGTTATGATCAAATAACATATTATAATTCTCTTTTTTTAATTATTTGTTAAATTGAGTAAGTAGATTTATGCATGCAGATATTTTCCAAATATATCTCATGATATAACATTAGCAGCAATAAAGATTATAGGCAGGGGTAATTTAGAGTAGTCTTTTAAGCATCATGTTTTCTAAGGTAGGAAGGAAACAGAATTCCATAAGGAAACAGACATGGATATTGGGAGAACATGCAAAACCCAAGCGGTCTTTTCTATAATAAACTATGCACTCCAAGTAGCTTCCAGTCCATTGAACCATTTGATAAAGTTATTAATAATACTCATCTGGCCATTGGTGCAATGCATGATGGGGATTGTAATCTGCAGCACTAACAAGGCTAGTAGTTACAGTGAGAATATGAATACAAGTAGTGAAATGTTTTGCACTTTGCTGTAGTCAGTCTCAGGCAAATCTCTAAACAAAGTAAAGCATAATGACCCTGCTGGTCCAAATAGGCTCAGTTGATTGATCTAAGGCTATCCTAGCATGTACATACCTTTACGTATCTGTAAATATGTATCTAATTATGCTATTTTATTAATATTTATTTTATTACTAGCTTGGGCCTAGTGACAGAATTTTCAAATGGAGGTGTTGCTAGAAGGGTACCCTGCAGAACATTTTCCGACTACTTTGTAATTATTAGTTTTGTGACTTAATTCTAGAGATCTCTCTTTCAGAGTTTGTAAATGTCAACACATCATGTGCACTGGTAATTTAAAATGAAGTCCAAAAGTTTTGTATCATTAGGTAAAATACTGATATCACAAATATCAAATAATGAAATGCAAATTAAAAAAAATACTCGATTTCCTATGTCTTCTCTAGAAAAAGTGAAAAAGGTTAATAAACAACAGTAGCCATTTAAAATGAAAGTTTATCATGCTCCTTCTTTGGGAGGTGAGCTTGTGTTAATATCTAAGCAAAATGGTTACAAGTGTCTAATTTCCAAAAAGTGTCATCATCAGTTAATTATTTAATGAAAATCCTGAAGGATATTATAATATTTTTATATTTATAATATTTTTACTCACATTTTTCAAGTCAGAAGCATTATTCTTGCCACCAAATAAACAATGGACAGAAAAAGCTGGAACAAAACTGATAAAACTGAAGATAACAGGATCATAATGTTTCATTACAGGGTATATCATTATAATTTCTATTACGTAGGGGAGCCAAAAGATAGTTTTCAAGAGAAAATTTAAATGCAGCCAATCTAATTTTAGTATTGATATGCATTACAACATGAATGCTGACACCAGTGTTGGGTTTACAAAATACAGAGAGCATGAAGAATCCTGAGGGTATGATCCTATGAACCATTCTCCATCTCATTATTGTAGTTTAAGAAACTAAAGATCTAAGTAATAACAGTGCATCATTTTGGGAAAAAGACAAGCTAATGTATTACCAGTGGTGGTATTATTTATAATATGTATATGAGGCAATATTTGCAATACTGAATATTTGAGAATGATGCAGTCAAGGACCTCATGCATTACATTTGTTGATTTACTGATCCATATCTAATTGCTTATAAATATAGCAGCTGGTAGAATGTCAAATACAAATGACTTTTACTGGTTTGCCTTTGAAGTCCAAGCTGTAACCATGGAAATCGGGATAATGATGGACTAGAGAAGTTATTGTGAGGCAGAGTAAAATTAAAATGGACATGATATAGAGTAATAAAAAGTATGTGTGTGTATGTGTGAGAGTGTGTTTCGGCAGATTTGTTTGATTTTCCTGTAATAATTTATCCCTTAATGATAGTGAGGTTATTAAGGTTATAGATTAAAGTCAATATAATTCAGAGAAATGTGTACAAGTTAATTGAATAATGAATCCAAGAAATCTGGGAAACACAAAGTGGAATTAATGTTATAAGAGCTTCTGAAGTATAACAAAGGAGCAAACTATGATACAATAATGTCTTTTTTATTTTTGCTGAGAATGTCAGGTTATATGCTTGTTGGTGTCACTGTAATAAAGCTAACAAAAATCAACATACCTGTAATATCTTTGTTGAAAACAAATCCTCCTTTAACCATCACATCTCTGTGATGCTTGCAAAATAAATTTAGCCTGCACAGCTTATCTTTCACATCTCCTAAAGGTGCAAGGACATCATCCTACATTATTTTAGTCTTATCACCATAATTGAATATTAATCTATCTTCGGCATGTATCACTCTTAAAACCTAAACAAGCTTGAAATATAACATTTCCTAATTGAGAAAATCATAGGTCTTAATATCCTTAGCTATGCTGGCAGTCTAAAAGACCCTTTTCCTCTACTCAGTGTTGCACAGACTCTTGAGGTCTGATCTCTGCATTTTTCATCATGCTGTGAATCATGCAGCCATATTTAAATGCTGTTTCTTTCTCCTTCATATCATCCTCTGTCTCCATGAGAGAGATCTTGTTGTGCTGTCATTCAACCACTCATTAAAAATATGAATGACTGAACCCTAGGATAACAGAAAGTGAGAGATGTAATTACCAGATGAGGCCAACGTCAGACCAATAATAACTAATAACAATGAAATCAAAACCAAGATAAGCTTGAAAAGGATTGAAGACTTGCAGTGCATTTCAAAAATATGTTAAAAGGCACTCTAGCACAGTTACCAGGCAAAGCATTCAGATGCCTAGACCACAGTCAAAAAATTGCATCGCTTTGAATGGTAAATGAAAAATAAAATGTAACCTGCAATTTTGTATACATGTTAAGTGTCAATACAGAGTATTTCACTCAGTCAAGCACATTGCACACCTGCATGATCCCCCTCAGAATCTCCTAAATTCAAAATGTTTAGCAGATACAGTAGACTTCCAGCGACAATGTCAAATTAATCACTCAGATGCAAAAAATCTCAACTGTGGTGGGCTCCCTAGAGACTGTATCAAGCATCCCCATGACATATATAGCTCCGTAACCAGCACTGATGCACAGGTCTCATCCTGGAGTCGGTAACTTGACTTCTTCCTGGAGATGATAAGCTCACTTCTTAGCTCTCCCTAGACTGGCTAATATAAATCATATTATTCCACATTCAGATTGAAATTGAGGTGCAAAATCCCAGAAAACAAAAGGAGTCAAGTAAGGACAGCTGGAGTGCTTTGAAAATGCTAATATGGATAAGACTTTATGCTTACTGTTTCAATAGTTCTTGCCCCATTATTTTTGGCTTTGTCCAGAATTCTTCAACAAAGTACTTGAGAGGTATGTATAAGGGTAACTCAGGAATGCAGAAAGAACCCCCATCATTTGCATTAAGGGACTACAGTATAAATGCCCAGCAAACACAATGCATTTTTTGCATTCAGAGGCATGTTAGCCACAGTGAGGAATGACCTCACTGTCACCTAATTTGCATGTCCATGAACAGGAGTTAACTGCCGTGAATGCTAATCAGCAATTTCCTGTCATATGTAACATTGGTGGCAGATGCATCATGTAACATCCCCCCGTCACTGTCCCACACAAATACACACACACACACACACACACACACACACACACACACACACACACACACACACACACACACACACACACACCACATGTTACATATCTCTTCCTGTGTTGTCAAAATGTCCCTGATGTCTCCTTTTTTTCTGTTTTCAGTAAATGCATACTTGTGAAGAGAGCTCATGTGGCAAAGGTGCAGGGTTTGAAGCATTTTTCCACTCGTTTGCAATGTTCGTTTTTTTCTAAGCCTTCATATTATTTACATTAAACCTTTGACTAATATTTACTGCAGATGAGAGGTTGTAGTGTTAGATTCCTTTTTTGTGCCTTTAAGGTGCACTATTTATACTATTTCTTGTGTCTAGTTTCCCCATCGACCCACAGTGTCTTTTTTTCTTTTATAAGTGCCCATAAGGCATATAGCTAAGATGATTTCCATGGTGTCTAGTAATCCCCCCTGAACCTTATGTTTAAATGCCATAAGAGAGATGTAAGAGTTCTCCCTGGTTTGTAGTGTTTTCTCCCAGATCCTTTTTATGTTTACATGTCATTAAGGCACAAAATGCAACAGTATTCCCTGCTGTGTAGTGTTTCCCTAACCCATGTTATACATAAGTGCCATTAAGACATAATATTATAAGGTTATCCCAAAAGGTTAGAGTTCTCCCTGACTCACATCTTTAGAATTATCCCTGGTGAGTAGTGGTCCCCATAACCCAATGTTGCAGAATTTACTCATTAGCCTAGGGACTTGTTGAAATATGACAGCTACTCCAATCTATATACACAAACACACTCACACACATACATGCACACAAACACAGGCAGACATGCACACACAGACACACACACACACACACACACACACATGCACACACCACCTACCTCTTGACTAATCCCCCGACTACGAACACCCAGGCATACCCACATACACACACACACACACACACACACACACACACACACACACACACACACACACACACACACACACACACACACACACACTCACACACACACTCAAACATAGAGGCATCTCATGTACACACAAGCGCACACCCCTCCTAAACATTGAGGAAGAGCACATGACTAACTGGCATACAGTATGCTTCTCCCCCAGAATGCTTCATAAGCATAAAGCAGATAAAAAGACAGACCACATGGTTCTGCAAGATGTTTTGGAAAAGCACTGCAGCAAGACTGTCTCTGAATTCCAAAATGTTATCATGGATGTACACCCCATGTGCACCTTGCAGGAACATCTGAATTCAGGCCTAAAGTCTCTCTGCCATAGCAACTGATTTCTGTGACCAGCACTGACTTTTTTTATTTTATTTTTTACTTTTTTTTTTTTTTTTGGCATAGGACTGTATGTTGTGCAACCATGCTTTTCATAATGGATATACTGGTAGATAACAGGGCATCAGTACTTTTGGGCATACATTTAGACAATTGATCATGTCAATTGCTCAGCATCACTGTGGAAGACAACTACTTTATGATGTGAAGTTTTTAGCTTCTACGTGCAGCAGAAGTACTTTGTTTTCCTGTTTAAGTAATCCTTGTTGCAGTACAAATAGCATTTAGTCAATAGTTATGGTTTGCTGTTCTGGGATGTGGCAATATGATGTGCATTTGCAATGCTTCCATGCTGAGAATCTCTAATGTCCAAAACACATACAGGATCACTTATATCTGGTGATTCATCTTACTAAAGATGTGTGCAGGAAAAGAAAGACAGCAGTTTTCTTTAAGACACACCATTCAGTAATACCCAATTACAAGGAAGTAGCTAGGTATAGTGCAGTGTTATGTTTAAATGAAAATGTACTGTCCACATTGTTTCCCATACATGAACAATAATTATCTTAATAAGGATTTAGGAATTCCTGATGGACCCTGATTTTCTGACAGGTACAGCACTATAAAGTGAAGACTTATGAAATTAATTGTACTCCAGGAACATTGTGTTTATGTAGTTTCATGTAAGTGAAGTACTTCTTAAATCATTTACTCTAGTATGTTACACAACAGTCCATAGTTTTCCTGGGCAGCTGTTGCGAATAAGGCAGTAAGTAAGTTTAACATGGTCTTTAATGTATTGAGCTAGTGTGGATGGGTGATATTTGAGTGTTTCATTGTCATAATCTCCTTACTGTTTGCTTATGTCATCTAACTATTGTATTAAATTGTGTGCTGAAAAAATGATGCCAACTCAATCCTGTCTACATTGGTTAAGCACTTCAAGATGTTATTAACATTAGTAACAGTGCAGTGCTGCCATGGACGCACTGTATACTTCATCTTTAGAAAGTCACAGTTATGTATCTTATCTTCTTTAAGTAAAGCTGAATTCAAACAATTGGAGATTGCATAAGGGCAAATCTTCTATAATCAAGCTACTGTCAATGCAAGCAGAAATAGAAGAATTATCCTCCTTGCTAGTACTTTCAAAAAGACAACATAGAGCTGAATTAATGATCTCCTAAAGTAAGTGCTACTGCTATCATGTACAAGTTGCGTGATGTATGTTGCACACAATGGCATGCTATTCCATACTCATTAAATGTCTGTGCATTTAGTGTAATGCCTCAAAACAAGCATAACTAGCCAAGTTACATGGTAATTAACCTGTCCAAACATAGCAGAGCTATTCATCAATCAATGAAGTTATTTGCCCTGGACAACAAAACTTTTTAAATTACAGCCATGATTACTCACAGAAAAAAAAAAAAAACTATATATATATATATATACACACACACACACACACACACACACACACACACACACACACACACACACACACACACACACACACACACACATATATATGTGTGTGTGTGTGTGTATATATATATATATATATATATATATATATATATATGTCTACCTGAAAACGCCGACAGCACACAACGATGATGACAAGAACACCGACACTGGATGATCGACAATGGAGAAGACCGACAGTTGAGAATCCCGATGATGGGAACACCGACATGTTAAGGTAAGTGTGCGATAGGGACAGATGTTAGGGTCAGGGTGTGGGTAAGGTAAATGTGTGATAGTGACGGATGTTAGGGTAGGGTGCGGGTCAGGTAAGTGTGCGATAGTGACAGACTTTAAGTTTAGGGGCAGGTTAAATGAGTTAGGGTTAGGGTGTGGGTAAGGTAAGTGTGCAATAGTGATGCACTTGAGGGTTAGGGGCAGGTTAAATGAGTTAGGGTTAGGGTGTGGGTAAGGTAAGTGTGCAATAGTGATGCACTTGAGGGTTAGGGGCAGATTAAGTGAGTTAGGGTTAGGGTGCGGGTAAGGTAAGTGTGCGATAATGACAGAGTTAAGGGTTAGGGGCAGATTAAGTGAGTTAGGGTTAGGGTGCGGGTAAGGTAAGTGTGCGATAGTGACGGACCTTAGGGTTAGGGTTTGGGTTAAGGTTAGTGCATAGATAGTTGTGTATGTAAGGTTTAGTGTAGGTTTGTAAGGTTTTTGGTGTGCTTGTGTTGTGTATGTGTTTTTTTGGGAAAGGTATTTGTTTTGTTGATTGTCGGGATTTTGGTTTGTCGGGCATGTAAAGTTTTGTGTTTTTGAACTTTCTTTTCTTTTTGTCATTTTTTTCGTGTCGGTTATTTTGTTGTCTGTGTTTTGGCATGTTGGTGTTATCAGGTAGACACACACATATATATATATATATATATATATATATATATATATATATATATATATATACAGATACATTATGGGTTACTGCTGCCATCATTAACCTGTATGTGCTACAGTGTTTAACTCAATGTGCTGCTAAAGCTGCAGCCAGACCTCAGCCAAGAAGAAGCAGGGTGTTTAGATGCCATTTGTCTTATCATGGGCTGCATGACACAGAAATTGCTGAGTGATAGATGGTGGACAAGGAAACACTGGAGGAAATATGAAGCCTCTGCCAATCCCACCTCAGGCCTAGGGAAATCATGTCGAACCCATCCCACTGGAAACAAAAGTATGTGTAACATTACGTATACTACCTTCTGGTACTTTACAGAGACCCACAGGGGATATATTAACGGTGTTACAGGCCTCAGTTTCTAGAATATTACATTATTTTCTAAATGCAATTCTGCTACATGCTAGGGAACATATTTATTTTGCATGCACCCCCAGAAGAGAAGGCAAGGAACATGCAAGAATTTTACGCTATAGTTCACTTTACTAATCTTTTGGGGCCATAGATTGCATGCACATAGAAATATAAGCTCCATATAGTGAGCAGGGAAATAGGTACATTAACAGGAAAATCAAGATGTCTGTAATTTTTCTGTTGAATGTGTGTGTGCGTGTGTGTGTGTGTCTGTGTGTCTGCATGAGCACAAACAAGCACTGTCCTAGTTCTGCATCCTAACATATTGGAAACGTGTAAGCCATACATGGAGAAGTAGTCAGTTCATCTTCATTTCCCTGACCATGAGAACTACCTCTGCCAGGAATTGCACTTTTACTTCCATGGCCTCTTTTAGAAGTCAGGCTGCTATCTCAATGTGATGCCTGCTGGATGTGCTGTCATCATGACTACATTCAAGACCATAATCGTGTGGCCTGCCACAGCTGAGTATGGACACCACAATCACTGCTGGAGCAGTGTAAGTAATGTCACTATGGGAGTGGAATCTCACACAACCATGTTGGCTAACACTAAATGATGTAGCAGCTTTCCAGCTAAGTGGTTGCTGATCCTCTCCCAGCAGACATTTCATCACAGCCACTTCCCAATCTGTGTATCATTCATCTTCTCCAAAGAGTAACGCTCATGGTTCAGGCAGTCCTGCCTGTCAGAATGCACAATGTTTAGTACTCACACTATCTCTTCAGAGACCCTGGTGGAACTTGCCTGTGCCTCTGAATGGCCTTGCACATATGTTGTATGTCAGCTACTGGCACATCAGCATTAGGAGCAGGATGGGCAGTAGCCACCTCCCATCACTTCTACCAATCTGCCAGTGTTTTACTTTGCTCTCACAGTGGCTATGAGGAGAATCAACTAGATGCAACTGGAGTAGCCACACTACCATGATCAACTGTGTCACCCTCAACCTGTCCTATGTTTTTGGTCTCTGTGTCTTGAGTATGTGTACGCATACTCATTGTGTCTGAAATAGGTGCAAATGATGTTGGAGTCACAACTTCAGTGGCAGACTGACCCTCTGCACCCGAAGACTGTACCTCTTCATTGCTAACATCATCATCAGAGGCTACCTATACTCTGACATCAGCTAGTAGGAGTTCCACCATGCCACTGGCAGGATAACATATGATAACAAGTAATCAGCACAACAAAGAGAGAGAGAAAAAGAATACAAACTGATAAAACTTGTATTATGTAAAATGTAAATTAAAAATTATAGATACCATGAAAGAAATTATCATGGAAATGATCAATAAAGATGTTGGCAACTAACAGACACTAGACTCATCCCAGTTTGGCTTTGTCAAAGGAAGGTTATGCCTACTTAACCTGGTACACTTCTTTGAGAAGGTAGCAAGGTAATGGATGAAGGGAAAATAGTGCATACTGCCTACCTAGACCTGACTAAGGCATTCAGCACAATACTCCACTCAGTAATTGTGAACAAACTCTCTGAACAAGGTATACATTCCTAAACAGCTTGCCAGCTGGCTCACAGATAGGGCCCAAAAAGTCAGGATTAGTGAAACCACTTCCATCAAGAAGAAGGTCACTAGTGGAGTACCACAAGGCAACGTGCTAGGCCCACTCTTGTTTGGCATCTACTTCTTTTAGGTCAAGGCTAATGTCACAGGCCTCTGGCTCACCAAATTCACAGATGACTGCAAATTGAGAGCTGTCACAAATTCCATCCATGACACTAGCATCCTGCAAGAGAGTCTAACACAGACAAATGACTGGTGTCAAAGCCACAGATTAAAACTCAGTGCAAAGAAGTGCATTATAGTGCATTTTGGGAAAATGTCTGCCGAGGCAAATTACTCTATTGATGATGCCACTAAGAGCTAACCCCGTATTTCAAGACCAAGGGACATACAGTATGTAGGCAGTAATCTGACCTTTGACCAACTCATATCCAAGGAAGTAAGAAAATCATTCTATGCCACCCAACCTATAAGTGAGGGTATGACACTGAGTTCTAAGGAAGTTATAGTACTGCTCTACTTGTCCCTTTTCAGACCCATCATTGACTACAGTGCCTATTCCAACATGTACCTGACTAAGCATGTGCAATGGCTGGAATGCCCACAGAGGTTCCTTACCAAGAGAATACAGGGTATGAACACACTGTCCAATATAGATTTCCTTAGATCCCTGTCTCTATGATTGGTTTCCTACAGGCTGCTGAGAGGTTGTCTGTGCTTGGCATATAAAGCATCTTTAGATCCAGCCCTGATGGAGCTTTTGCACATTTACAAAATGTGTAGCACCAGAAAAACTAGATCCAGGCATCTGAGCTTTGATTCCAACATAAATAAAATATAGCGGTAAGACAGATGTGTGACTCAAAGGATTGCCATGCTCTGGATTAGGGTCCCCATCAATGTGAAGCAGAGTCCAGCCCTAATATTTTAAATGTAACCTTGACCACTGGATGGGAAATTGCAAATTCATCCCTGGGCTGGCCCTCATGTCTCTTACAGACAGAGGCTGGCAGTAAACATTTCCTAACACTGGATGGGTAATCATAAATTCATCCATGGACTGGTCACCGTGTGTCTTATAGACTGAAGCCAGCAGCAAACATTCTCTGACTAGCGTACCCCCGACATAACTTTTTAACAGCCTCCTAACTAATGTACTCTTTCTAACCAATACAGACCTCCTGTCAAACATAGCCCCTTCTCCAATTAAGACACACATGTTACCAGGTAATGCAATGGGCCTGGGTTGCATGGCTAGGCTCATAAAGGCCCTGGTCATCATCAGACTAGCATAACACATGGCCCTATGAACCTATGATAACATGCCAGGTTGAGATAATAGTTAGCAAGGATAGTGGACTCATTGGGGTTATTTGCATACACTGCAGTTATTGAATATGACGTGTATACTGGGAATGTTTGTGTGTGTGTGTGTGTGTGTGTGTGTGTGTGTGTGTGTGTGTGTGTGTGTGTGTGTGTGTGTGTGTGTGTGTGTGGGGGGTAATTGACAGTAGTGCTGTATTCCACACTTCATCCTGTATAAACAATCAATGAGCCATAGAGCTGCTGTGCCATGCACATGTTTTACCATTTGTTTTCATTTGACAATTACAGACAGAGAAGTATATTACCTCGACACGTGTATTAGACAAGCATATGTTTTATATACATGTACATCATAAACAGTAATATAATTTATAAAAAGTTACATTCCCACACAATGGAAATTATCACATATAATTCCCCTCCACAAAGGTGGACCCTCCACAGAACTAACCAATTACCACCCCATAGCTATTCTCTCTCCACTCTCCAAAATACTAAAGAGATGCATACACTCTCAGGTCTCAGACTACCTCCATACTAACAACCTCCTTTCCAATACTCAGCATGGTTTCCGACCAAACCATAGCACCACCACTGCCTTACTCTCCTTTACTAATACTATCCTTCAGCATAAAAACAATGGCTATCTCTCCTCTGCTACTTTCCTAGACCTATCTAAAGCATTTGGCATGGTCCCACACAAACAACTTATCTCTGTCCTCAATAACCTATCCTTCTCACAATCGGTCACCAACTGGTTTCAGAGTTACCTGTCTGACCGTCAGCAATGCATTGTATGGCAGAATGACATATCTCCCCAACTACCTGTCTCCATAGGGGTTCCCCAAGGATCCATCCTTGGACCCCTACTCTTCTCTGTTTTCACCAATAATCTAGCCTCTGCCACCAAACATGGCACACTCATACAATACGCAGATGACTCAACCATCATCTGCTCAGCCCAGTCCCTACCCAAACTGCAAAAAGTCACACAGGAAGCCTTTTCCTCTGTTGAAACTTGATTATCCAATGACCAATTAATACTCAACCCAAACAAAACTAAACTACTCATCTTCCAACCCACAAAACATACTCAAAACAACTCTCACTTTAACATCACAGCAAAAAACAACACCACTATATACCCAACTGAACACACCAAATTGCTAGGAGTGGAAATAGACAATATACTAAAATTTGACATTCACATATCCTTGACCATAAATAAAGTCCACAATAAACTAGGAGCGCTATACAGAAATAAGCAACTTCTCACCAAAGCAGCAAAGATTTCAATAGCAAATTCCCACCTTATCTCCACCCTACTTTATGCTTGTCCAATATATACCAACCTAAGGCAATGCGATTTAATCAAGCTAGAGACCTGCTACAACAAAATCACCAAATTTGCCACAAGGGCATCCTGCCATAGTCACCACTGTCTCTCACTTGCTGAACTGGGCTGTCTTGAACTCCCTCACCTCCTTCAATGGTATCAACTCTCACTTGCCCACAAACTAGTAAATCATCCACTAAATGTCCCATCCCTCCAGAATCTAATCGAACCCTATCGCACCACCAGACCACTAAAATCCAGCAACAAAAATCACTTGCAGATCACTAAAGCCAATAACTCTGCTGGTGAAGCACTATTCTCTGGCAGCATAGCCAAATTATGGAACTCCCTTCCACCCACAATTACCTCCATACCATCATGCACCCACTTCAAAACTTTACTAAAAGCGCACTTAAAAACATGCTGGCTATGCCCTTGCAACTCCCACTCTAATATCACCCTCCCCATCCAAACACTACCTTTCTTTCCACTCCACTAACTACCTTGATTATAGCAAGCTCAGATGCTCATAAGCCAGTACTTATTATACAGTAGGAACTTCTTCTTGTAACATTTGTTAATGTCTGTTATGTACTTCACAGATAAAGATTTTAGTTGTCTACTGATGTACTATGTTCTTCATCTGTAAATATGTTGTAAGTAATTGCTATGTAAATTGTTAATCGCTATGTAATCCAATGTAACTACTGTCTGTTTATTTTAACAATGGAGCTTTTCTCCCTGGGCCTCCACTGAAAATGGACCTGCGTCCATTCGGACACTCCCTGTCAACAAATATAAATAAATAAATAAATAAAATAAATAATACCACTCCAAATATACAAGTGACAATTAACAACACAGATCTGATGACATTGTGGAACTTCAAGGTCTCCATTTGTAAATGGAGTGAATCTACTACATTATTATACAGGGCATGATCACGAGAAATTATAGTGAACACTGTCATAACAGCATGCAAACAACATAAACACAAAAAAAGTGTCCTAACACAGGCCCAGTCACATTTTATATTGATCTTGCATCATGCCATACAGTAACAAACATTATGCAAGCCCTCATGTCCTGTACAGCTGTATGATGTGAAGAAAACAAGTACAGTAATACATAAATGTTTGGAGGAAGGCATACAATACAGTGCATTCTTGTTTGAAAATTAAGTAATGTCTGTGAACAGTCAATAACATAGGTTCATAGGTAGGTACTAGGCTATTGGCCCTAGGGCCTATATAAACCTAGCCAAACGGTACCCTGGCTTTTGCCACCCAAGAAAATTATTTTCCTGTGCCCCTGTCAAGCAGAGCCACAGAAGTGATCTCTGTGGTGAATTTCCTATCTCCCATCCAGTCATCAATATTTTTTCTTGAAGAGTGCTAATGAGGAGCTTTGTTTGATCTAGATAGGTAGTTTGTTCCAGAGTATGGGAAGTCTCTGAGATAGAAATCTATCCCTCCAGTATGTTCTGTTTATTGTGGTGACAAGGTTTAGGTCCCTAGAGCATGTAGCTTGGAGGGATTGGGATTTTTTTGCATGGAGCCTGTCCAACAGCTCTGGGTTTGACATAGCTTTGTATGTTAGGCAGAGATCACCTCTGAGTAGGTGATATGTGACAGAGTAAAGCTGGAGTTTTTTGAGATGGTCTGCATAGGGCATCTGTATGAGGCCAGTAATCCTCTTTGTGAGGTACTTCTGTGGCCTTTCCAGTTGTTGTAGATATCTTGTGAGGTACATACCAAAAGGGGCGTTGTACTCTATAATGGGTCTAATGAGTGAGTAGAGGGGAACAATGACCTCTTTTTTCCTGGATGAGAAACCTTTTGTGATGAGGTGTGCCACGTAGAAGGATTTTCTGACTACTGTGGCAATGTGATTATCAAAGGAGAGACTACTGTCCACCTGTGTCCAAAGGTCTCTTATCACACTTTCGGTGTTAAGTAGACTACCACCTATGTGGTAGTTCATGGGTACAGAGTCTTCACCAAAAGGGATGACAATGCACTTTTTAGCATTGAGCTTGAGGCCATGGCTTTGACACCAGGCATCTGTCTCAGTGAGGCCCTCTTTTGTAGGAACTCCACATCGTTAGGAGATTTTGATTATGGCTCCTAGTTTGCAGTCATCTGTGAACTTTGTTAGACAAAGACCTTCTGTGTTAGCCTGCACTTCAGAGAAGTAGATACCAAACAGGAGAGGACCTAGGACTGAACCCTGTGGTACTCCACTTGTCACTGGTCTGAAGTTGGATTTAGAGTCCGCTACTTTCACAGTGTGGGTTCAGTCAGGGAGCCAGTTGGCAACCCATCTTGTGACATAGGGATTTATACCTAGTTTAGTGAGTTTGTCTATAATTCCAGTGTGGGGGATGGTGTTGATAGCCTTGGCGAGATCTAGATAGGCTGTGTGTACCACCTTACCCTCATCCACAGCTTTGGTGACCACTTCAAAGAAGTTTAGCAGGTTTAGGAGACATGATCTGCCTTTTACAAACCCGAACTGGGTAGGGTCAAGAGTTTGGAGGTTACCAATGTCATTGTTTATAAGTTTCATGATGATATGCTCCATAGCCTTGCAGACCAGGCTCATCAGGCTTATGGGGAGGTAGTCCCCAGGGTCCGTGGTGGCTCCCCCTTTGTGGAGTGGGATAACTGTTGCTCTGCACCATTCAGTGGGCAAAAAGCCTGAGGTGAGGCTATGATTGAACATGGTACTTAGGTGGGGTGCCAGTTCATTCTGTAGTTCATGTAGAATGCAGCCTGGGATGTTGTCAGGTCCCATGGATGCTTTCTTCTTGGATTTGGAGAGTGTGTTTTTTACCTGTGCAGCCGTGATTACAGGTACTTTGCATTCTTCTGGTATAGAGATGGGCCCTTTAGGGGATGAGAGAGGAGTAAGGTTAGCACTGTACCTATCTGCCAGGATGTTGGCAATATCAGTTGGTTCTGTATATTTAGTGCCATTGTGCTGTAACTCAGAGCAGATTTGAGTGTTGCTATTGAGATTCTTGACATAGTTATAGAATGCTTAGTGGTTGTCTTTAGAATCAGTGGTGATTTTGTTTTCGTAACTAGCTTTGGAGGAATTTTTGAGGGATCTCAGCTTCTTACTGAGGCTGACCACTGAGTTCCTCCAATCGTGGGATTTTACTCTTTTTTTGCAACGGTTTCTTTCTTCTGTTGTAGAGTTTGTTTATAGCAGGGGACCACCAGACTGGCTTCTTTTTTTTGGAGGATAGCATCTTGGTCCTGTTAGGGATTACACCTTGCCAGTTTTGAGCACATGCTAGGACCGATATCAGAAGGATGCACATCAACCTGTGACTCTGCAGAAATAGGCATACTATGTGTGTTGTGACAAATGCACTTGAAGAGCTTAAAGCATCTCCATATTATAATGGGTATGGATTTCTTACCTTGGAGGGAGATTCCTTAAAAAATGTTGACTTCTGACTGTGCAATAAATGCTTCCTTTGCCTAAGCCACTCCTGTCTGACACAGGTATGTGATATATAGCTGCTACCAGATTCAAACCCCTACCTATCATATTATACACTATACAGAGCTGCATATTAAGTGCATCTGTCACATGGAATAGCAATGGATTTTGTCACAAATAAATGAAATTAATGTGTGAAGTAAGAAAGGACATTTGAGGATATATTATACAATATGACTTTTGCCAGAATAATGACAAGGAATTAACTATGTTAAGGTTCACATATCTGTGAGCAGTGCAACATAAATGTTACTTGGCCAATGAAGGTATTCCTGTTGTATAGTAAAATCACATTGTCTCAGAATTGAAACTCACTCTACCTGTGTAGATATGCTATATGAGTCATTAATGAATGCATGTGCTGCAGGAGCATTCACACCATGACATTCACAGAACAACTGTTTCATTGGCAGGAAATTATAAAATGAGCTTATATTTTTGTCTGCAAAGTAAAAATTGAGAATAATAACTTTATGCAGTGTAATGCCAGCGCATTCAAAGAATGTTGTCCTTTGCTGGAATTGAACAGCAAGCTATGCAAGTCTACTGAGTAACAGCATGTATATGAATCACATGCGACACAGTGGAAAGTTTACCTAAGCCTTGAGACTCCACCTGTGTGAAGTCATTACATCACATGTTGCAAACAATTTTTGTGAGACAGAAGGGAAGGAGGAGGCTTCTCTTACTGTAATTGTACGTCATTCGTTCATAACAGCAACAGAATGCACAATGCTTGCAACCAGTCAATGCATGTTTTGAATTTCTGACTATGTGACAACAGAAGCTACATGATATTTTAAACAGTAATTATGCCACAGTGCAATTGGTGCTACAATTATGAGATATTTGGGTCTTTGAAGCTGTGACATCATGTTATTGCTTCAAGAGATATGTTTGCCTGTATTTCATTAAAAGATTCTTGCTATATGTCTCTTTCCTACACAACATTGACTGCTACAAGGTATAGCCAAACATATGTGATATGTAATGCAGTCATCGCTATGATGGGAGAATGGCAATCACACACAATGTGTGGATAATCACAGATTCCAACACATGCCTTACTAAGGCAACAGCATACAGAACATTGTCTGATGTCCTCATGCTACACAAAATGCATTAGTATGTTTTTGTTTGTTTGTTGAAATTAACTGTTGAAGCTGCCCACTCAAGTGCGCTAGCCTGTGCATTGAATATACTGTAATTTTCTTGCTGTTTACTTGAAAAAAATATATATATCCTTGTTTCCCACCTTTCCTTAACCAGAATAGTCCCCTATACAGGCTTTGCTGTATTCTGGACTCTTGGATAGTTCCTGTGTTGCCCATTTACTTACTTGGATAGAAGGAAGTTTCTTTGCTTACCAGTGGGAGTAGGGAGACTTGAGCAGCCTATCTGTCACTGAAGGAGTGACCTCAGCACAAGAATCTTGTCGTAATTGGCCGTTTTGGGCCATTTCTAGCTCTTTGAAGTTCCTGGCTTAAAAATCCGCTTCTCAGCGTTTTTTTCGCCTATACTACTCAGCAACAACTCCTCGAGGTCCTGCAGAGTGGTGCTAGCAGCAGAGAAATGAAAAGAGTGACTGCTTTCAAGATATAAGTATATTTTTTCTGTTTCTACCTGTGCGACCTTCCTTTCTTGCCGAAAAGCGAGTTTACACTGCTGATTTAACTGTTATAAGCTTGTTTTTGCATTTTTTCATTACCTGCACTTAATTTAAAAGTTTGTTTGTTGAAATTAACTGTTGAGGCTGCCCACTCAAGTGCGCTAGCCTGTGCATTGAATATACTGTAATTTTCTTGCTGTTTACTTGAAAAAATAAAATAAAATATCCTTGTTTCCCGCCTTTCCTTAACTAGAATAGTCCCCTATACAGGCTTTGCTGTATTCTGGACTCTTGGATAGTTCCTGTGTTGCCCATTTCCTTACTTGGATAGAAGGAAGTTTCTTTGCTCACCAGTGGGAGTGGGGAGCCTTGAGCAGCCTATCTGTCCCTGAAGGAGTGACCTCAGCACAAGAATCTTGTAGTAATTGGCCGTTTTGGGCCATTTCTAGCTCTTTGAAGTTCCCTGCTTAAAAATCCGCTTTTGCACAGCTTGGCGCGATTGTGCGCATAGCGCAGCATCAGGCAGCACCGCTTAAACAGGTTTAAACTATTCCCGTCTCCACAAAGTCTGCTCTTCACTTTTTCCCTTAGAACTGCTCTAATTCTCAATTTAAACACCCTATTCTCATTCTAAGACCCTGCACTTGCCCAAACAAGCAATCTTACAATCTTGCACTAATAAACTAAAAGCACTACATCCTCATACAGTCTCCACAATTACCTTGTCCCCTATTGGTCCTTTTTAATTAAGTGATAAAAGAGTTACCTTTACTACTCTAGCATGTCCAAAGGTCAATTAATGGCCTCCTTTCCAGTCCAGCTGGTGAATCTGGGAATCTTGAGGCAATGTTACAATTGCCTCATGTACACGGACAACCCTCTCCTCCTCCAAACAGGTTCAAACATATGCGAGAGATGCAACCATATAGCCAAACTGGAGGCTGTGCTCTCTCACCTCAGAACTGGTGTAACCAGTCAGGAGGAGAAGGTAACCTCACACAACACTAATCCAGTCTCACATAGTCCTACCACAACAGCAAACCAAACACATAAACACACAAAAACATACTCGGAGGCTCTAAATAAAAATCTACCTAAGCAGCAGAGACCTCCAAAGCAGACATCCAAGCAAACGCTACCCCACAGCAAAACATATGCAACACATAGCTCACAAAGTCAGTGTGCCAAACAGTCACAGCCCTTAAGGCCGAAAAACACACCTGATACACTTGTAATAGGTGATTCTATAGTCAGACACACTGACGTTCCCCTCACCAGGCTGAACAAGGAGAAGGTCACAGTGAGCTGCCTGTCAGGCGCTAGGATCCGCCACATAACGCAAGCACTCAGGTCACTCCAACACAAGTACAAATATCACTCTGTCATAGTACACGCTGGTGTGAATGATCTGAGACGTACTTCCCTCGACTACATGAAAAGAGACATAGAGGAGCTCTCCGATCATGTAGCCCAGGCCGGTATGACCCTGACCTTGAGCAGCATCTTACCCTCACCTAGAATGATGCCACAGTATAAAGACAAAATGATCGATTTTAACAGTTGGCTAAAATGTTGGTGTCATTCAAAGGGGATCCAGTGCCTGTCAGCCTGGGATGACATGCTCGACAAGCCACGTTGCTTCACTAGGGATGGCTTGCACCTGTCACCCCTGGGCTTTCAGATACTGGCAAAGGCTCTTGCCACCCCCATAGTGCCTTTTTTAGGTAAGGCTCAAAAGATAAACCCCCCTCCATAGAAAACACTAAGAACAAGAAACTAAGGGTAATGCTGCTAAATGCCAGAAGTCTAAACCTCAAAATGCATGCACTCGAAGCTCTCCTCAGTATGGAGAACATCGATATCTGCGCAGTGACAGAAACCTGGTTCAAGGCTCCAGAGAGCACCCCAGCACTACCAGGTTATACCTCATATCATGCTTTTCGGCCCCAAAACTCAGACCGAACCACAAAAGGAGGGGGAGTATCCATATTCATCAAGGATACCCACACCTCCAGGTTAGTGGCATTGCACGAAGCATCAGAAACCATCCATGTGCAACTAACAGTGGGCAAAACTGCCTTTCAATTTATAGCATGCTACAGACCACCATCTCAAAATCAGGAATCCTACTCGGTCTTCCTGAAAACATTGGAGAACATGAAGATCTCTCCGAACACCATTATATTGGGTGACTTCAACTACCCAAACATAGACTGGGAGCATTACTCAAGCCCCAACACCCTAGCCCAAAGATTTCTGGAATTTATAAACTCAAATGCCATGGAACAACTAGTCACAATGCCCACAAAGAGGGGAAAGCATACTTGACCTGATCATCACCAACATGGGGACCCTATGCTCCACACCAGAAGTATACCCCTCATTAGTAAGATCAGACCATAAATTAATTTCACTGGATATACAAAACCCGACCCCACCCCCAGCCCAGAAAAACACAGTGAAAAACTTTTCAAAAGCAAACTTTACACTTCTCAAAACCAAGGTGGAATCCTTCAAGGCCCCCGGGCCAGTGGAAACTACGTCCCAAACCACAGAATCCTATATAAATGCATTCTATGGACACCTCCAAGAATGCATGGATCATGCTATCCCAAACAAAAGCAAGACCCAATCGTCCAAAGGCAGGCGTCCAGTCTGGTGGACCCCAGCCATAAATAAGTTGTACAACAGAAGGAGGAAGCTACTACATGATAGAGCAAAATCCCTAAAAGGGAAGACATCTCTGATCAATACTAGCAAAAAATTACGATCCCTCATAAAATTCTCCAAGGCCAGCTTAGAGAGAAAAATTGCACAGGACACTAAAGACAATCACAAGGCTTTCTTTAGCTATGTTAGGAACCTGGAATGCAACTCCCAGATATGCTCAGAGTTTATTCTAAATGACAAAAAATACACTGAACCCACAGACATTGCCAACATCCTGGCAGACAGGTTCAGTGCAAACTCCCCCCCCCCCCAAAAAAAACAAATATTTATCCCAGCAGAGTGCAGCCTCCCTAACATCTCAGATGCTCAGGTGAAAGTCGCCCTCTCCAAAGCAAAAAAACACTGCTTCAATGGGACCAGACGGTGTCCTGGGTTGCGTCCTACATGAACTCCAAGAAGAACTAAACCCTCACGTAAAACTGCTGTACAATCTCAGCCTCACTACAGGATATGTACCCAAAGAATGGCATACAGCAACAGTGGTCCCACTCCACAAAGGTGGTGCCTCAACAGACCCTGGCAACTATTGCCCCATAAGCCTGACTAGCCTTATCTGCAAGGCCATGGAGAGGATCATCATGGAACTCATAAAAAAAAGACATTGGGGACATACAGACACTAGATCCTACCCAATTCGGCTTTGTCAAGGGCAGATCCTGCCTCTTGAACCTGGTCGACTTTTTCAAAACAGTCACCAAGGCCATAGATGAAGGGAAGGTAGTCCACACAGCCTATCTGGACCTTGCAAAGGCATTTGACACAATACCCCACTCGGGCATCATAGATAAGCTATCCAGCTTAAATATAAACCCCTATGTCACAAGATGGGTTGCTAACTGGCTCAAAGACAGGACCCACAGAGTCAGAGTTGCCGGAGCCATGTCCGACTCGAAACCAGTTACAAGTGGTGTCCCACAAGGCTCTGTCCTGGGACCTCTCTTGTTCAGCATATACTTCTCTGAGGTACAGGCCAACACGGGAGGACTATGGCTGACCAAGTTCACAGATGACTGCAAACTGGTTGCCATAACTGACTCTCCAGCTGACATGAACATCCTCCAAAAAGGTCTCAGAGAGATGGATAACTGGTGCCAGAGCCATGACCTAAAGCTAAATGCAAAAAAGTGCATAGTCATAACCTTTGGCAGAAACAAAGTGCCCACAAATTACCACATAGGTGGTAACCCATTAAGTACGGAAGAAGTAATTAGAGACCTGGGGACCCAAGTTGATAGCAATCTCTCCTTTGAAAACCACATTGCCAAAGTGGTTAGAAAGACCTTCTACATAGCCCACCTTATTACAAAAGGATTCACATCCAGATCAAGTGAGGTAATAGTGCCCCTTTATTCATCCCACATCAGGCCCATCATAGAATGCAATGCCCCTTTTGGGATGTACCTTACCTGACACCTGCAGCAACTAGAAAGACCCCAAAAGTACCTCACAAAGAAGATCAAGGGACTCAAACAGATCCCAAATGCTGCCAGGTTAAAAAAACTCCAGCTCTACTCAGTTGCATACCGCCTGCTTCGAGGCAATCTATGCCTGACATACAAAGCTATGTCCAACCCAGAATTAATGGACATGCTCCACCTCAGAAAATCTAAATCCCTTAGAACCACGTACTCAAGGGACTTGAACCTCAACATAGAAATAAATAGAACATGCTGGAGGGACAGATTCATAACCCAGAGGCTCCTCTCGCTCTGAAATAAAATTCCAGTCCATGTTAGGCAGAGCACCTCACTGGCTCTCTTCAAGAGGAATCTTGATGAGTGGATGGGAGATTGTAGGTTTACCCCGGGGATTACTTCTGTGTCACTACTAGACAGAGGCATAGTAAACTAACCTTAAAAAGGGCACAGCAAACTCAAATTAAAGGGTGGCGATAGCCAAACACATCGGGCTAGGCTTATAAATGCCCCAGGGCAGATAGCCTAGTATGAACCTATGAACCTAAGTAATTCTCATGGGAATGTCAGCTGTTGTCCCATGGCATCATCATTATCCAAAAAGCATTTCTGTGTAAAACATGGGCATAAATTCTTGTAATAGGAATCCCCAGCCATACAGTCACACATGAGATTGCTGGATGATGGCATTGTTACTTGCTCGCACATCCACAGTTATACTGACACACGTGTCTAAGGATTAATGGGTGGATTTGAACTAAGATCACAAGGCACATAACACTGCCTGAATCACATACACCACAGGATATGTTGTTTTGTAACTGTGACAGTGCACACATGTGTGCACAACACCATAATTCTTTAATATGTTGATACTCTTTGAAAAAGGGTGTTGTAGTGCACAGTAGCACTACACAACTACATGCATTAAAAGCCTTCTCTACCCACCACAACAGAGCAGCACACATGCACAGTAGTTAATTATTGCGGAATTCAAAACTCTTCATTATGCACTTTTGCCATCTAGAGAGCACAGTATCAATAGCCAATGCCATGGAATAACTCATATCAAAACTGTGATGTAGTTCATTTTTGATAGCTTGATGTAACCTTTGTGTTTTTGAAACTGGGTATTGCCTCTGGGTAACACATATTTACAGGATAGCCCTCAGGCACTGAAACATGTTTCATAAATGGAAGTTTATATAAGGGGTGTTGTCACAGACATAATTGTGTCTGACAGCACACAGTCAGATTATTTAACCAAGGTTTGATTTGAACCCTCTACCTATTAAATTACACAATTCACAGAACACAGAATTACCCTTAAGCACCAGCGGAGAAGTCTGCCTATGAAGGGCACAGATTACACATTTGATGCAATGACTTCATCAGTGTAGCACACAGAAGATGTCTATGGTAAAAGTTCAATAAGGAGATGGAGGTATCCTCACCCACATTAAAATCCTCCCCTGGTCAAAGCTGATACAGTACAACTGTTTAGGAATTATATGTACCTGACATCAAAGCCAAAAACACAAGTTCATCATTATGAGATTTGAACCTCCTACCAATCTCTTTACACCATCTGGCAAACACAGCATTATGCACAACCACCACAGAAGAAGTCTGATTTTTAAGGGGAGAGAGAGTGGACTTTTACTATGATGACCTCATCAGTGAGTTGTAATGAAGAGGATTGTGGTAAAAGTGGGATGGTGGAATACTCAATTTCTCTCATGACTGAAAGTTGATACAGCATGTCTGTTCAAGAAGTCGTATGTGCCAGATGTTCCAGTCACATGCAAACATGTCCACCACTGTGAGATTTGAACCTCTTGTCTATCTAGTTATACAATCTAGACACCACAGTATTAGCTGCAACTGCCTCATGAGAAGTCTGACTCTTAAGGGGAGAGAACACACTGTGGAAAGATGAGGACATCTGCATGTTTCAGAGATGTTTGTGTTAAAAACTGAATAAGGGGATGGTGAAAAACTCACCCAGGTAAAAATGTTCAACTGCTTGGAAATTGATACAGCATGTCTGTTGAGGAAGCTAGATGTAGCTGATGGTGCTGCCACACACACACAAGTTCACCACTGTGAGACTTGAGCATTCTACCTAGCCATTTATACCGTCTAGAAAAAAAACAGTATTAGCTGCAAGAATCACATCAGTCTTACTTTGAACAGGAGAGAGAGTGCACTTTTGGCATGATGATCTCATCAGTGTGTTGCTGAGAGGATGCTTGTGTAGAGGGAGCTGTGTCCAAAGTCAAGTGTATTCTCCTGAATGAAAGTAGACACAAGACATTTGACAGTGAGACATTACTTGACTGTCACTTGAGCCATGTACAAATTTATCACTAGAATTGAATCTCATACCCATCTTACTACACCAGCTAAGGAATAGAGAATCAACTGCAGTGACACAGGAAATGTCTGACTCTTAAGAGGAAAAAGTGCATTTTTGACATGCTGAGCTCTTCAGTATGTTGCAGGGTTGATGCTTGCATTAAAATGGGATAAAGTACAGTGGGATATCTGTCCAAAGTTACATTTATTCTCCTGACTGAAGGTGGACACGGTATATATGACATTGAGGTGTTACTTACATTTCAGTAGAACCCCCCTACACACACACACACACACAAGTTTAACAATGCAAGAATTAAAACTCCTATCTATCTAGCTACACAATCTAGGAAACACAATATGAATTGCAAGTGTCATTGAAAAGTCTAAGTTTAATGATGTGAAAATGCACATTTGTAAGTAGTAAAAATTCACTATTTAGAACCTGAGCTACTTTGCAACACAGGTTTAGGGACAAATGCATGCACCTGTACAAGCCAACATAACAGCACAGTGCTTGACCATATAATGACATACTTTTTCCCAACATCTAGATACTTCCATTCAAGTACATTGTGTTACTGTGAGGGACTTGCACCTCTTCACATTATGGTATGTCAGTGACAATCATAATTTTAAAACAGTGGATTGTCAAGCAACCCGTGATGACTGCATGCAAAGAGTAGCAATTCATTATCATGTCTCATGCTTGCACAATATGCAGTGACAATACAGTCACTTTCTAAATATGACAGTGCACTTCTCATTAACCATGATGGATTATGCGTGAAAAGAACACCGTTCAAACATAACCAGTACACTACAGACATACATTAACAGACTGACTTCATTCAGTTAACATCAGTCTGAACTCTAGATACCTAGGTTTTAAATTCTATAAGTGCATACAGAAGTTTTCCAATGCGCTCACATAACTAATTGTTTGCTATAGTTTTTTTTTTTTACTTTCTCCCTGAAGGGTAACACTGCAAGCTTATTTGAGCTGCTGATGGCACAGTATTAGCACAAGCATTATCATATCTTGACGTGTTGAACTTACAGTGGGAATTAACAATACTCTAAGGTGCTCTAAGTTGACCCTGACACAAATGAGCAGTATACACATACAACCAGATCTGAATCTGGTGGAATACAGAAAAGATTTGTCTTAACCCAGGATTCAGCAGGCTCTGCACGGGGTGCAGGAATAGGGCAAGAGCTGCTGCACGCAATATGGCCGAGGAGCGATCCAGGAATGAGCTCCAAGGACGTGCACAAGCGCTCCAGCACTATTCCTGCATGGACACAGCTCCTGTATGCTAATTACCCCATTTGCAGGTGAAAATCATGCAAATGTGGTGAATTAGCAATCCAGGAAGCATGCAGGCATCTGTGCTGGAATAGTGTAACCTGCAGAAATGTATTTGGTTACTAACCGAATACATTTCTGCAAATTACAAAACTGAGGCATGACAGCTCCAAAGAAAGCATGTATTCAATGTAGCAGGCATGCCAATGGCCAAATATATGGCCATTGACATGGTAAATAGTTGCAAAATTATAAAAAAATGACTTTTTTTTGGCTGATTTCGACAGTTTAAGCTTAGGGCAGCGGTGTGCAAATGGGATTGGCCCGAAAATAAAAAAAAAAGCTGGAAATAAGCTTTTAAACCAAAATCAGCATTCTGCCATAATAGTCAATGGCATGCAGAAGACAACAATATCATTGAATAGTGGTTGCTAAGGAGGAAGGCTGAGTGTCAATCTTGTAAACATACATTAGCAGTCAGTTTTATGCAAATGAGGGGATTGATACTGAATCACACATTTCCCCTCAGTGTTAGCTAGCACCCAACCGTGTAAGTGCAGTAACACCATGGTGCAAGCTTAAGAGGAAGATGACTTCATAAGGGTGTGTGTCATGCATGCTGTAAGCTTATTGGAGCTCTGTGGCTCGTGTTTGCCCTTAGCTAAACACAGCTAAAGACTGGGGTGTGTCTGTGGCTGCCTAGCAGTATTTACATTGCCTAAACGGCTGTGCGGCCACGGGATTTTAAACAGAAAAGAAAAAAAAAACAGGAAATACCAGTTCTGTTCAGATCTGAGCACTGGGTATGCGCGGCGCACCTTGGGGCTTAAATGGGAAGGCAATGGGAAGGGAAAACAGCAGCAGGAAGGCAATCAAGGAGAACTAGCATAGCTGGCAGGTGAAATGTATAAGAATCAGCCAGATACACAGGCAGCATCCCACCCCAACCCAGCACACTACTATAACCTATGCAAATACCTTTCAATCTGTTTTTTTCCCACAAACTCTACACCACCGGTGTACACGGATGGGGAAATTTTACCTGACAAAACTAACAAAATAATAGGGGCTGCTGTCGCTCTCATACATCAATATGTGGAAGAGGCTGAGGGCGGTGATTATGAGAATGCTGATGACCAACCCACAGTGAGGAGAAAGAGAGGACTGTGCAGACCCAGCGTAACCTACCAGGGGCTACATGAACTGGAGATAGTGGAGTGCTATAGGGTGGACAGGGACATCCTACAGCAAATTGTTAAGCTGTGATGGCCACGCCTCACACACAGAACCAACAGAGAGGAACCCATCCCAGTGGAAACCAAGGTATGTGTAGGCTTAAGAATACTAGCTACAGGTACCTTCCAAAGGCCAACTGGGGATATCATGGGGATCTCACAGGTATCAGCATCCAGGGTACTCCACCAGTTCCTGGATGCCATGTCAGCACATGCCAGTGAGCACATATATTTTCTCAACACCCATGAGGCATTGACCAGTAATATGCATCTCTTCCACCAAATAGCAGAATACCTTGAGGTAGTGGGTGCTATAGACTGCACACACATACACATCAAAGCACCAACTAGTGAGTGGGGTAGGGTCTACATAAACCACAAGGGCTTCCCCTCCATCAACTGCAAGGTCATGTGCAATGCCCAGGGCATTATAATGAATGCGTGTGCTGGCAGCCCCGGAAGCTATCACGACTCCCACCTCTGGCATATGACACAGCTGCACCAGAGATTTGCCAGTGAGAAAATCCCATATGGCCACCTAGTGGGGGATGCTGGTTACGCATTGGAGCTGTGGCTGACGACACCTATCAGAAATGCACACACACCTGAACAAGAACTCCATAATGAGGCACACACACAAATGAGAATCATAATAGAACATGTGTTTAGGATGCTCAAGTCATGGTTCTGGTGCCTGGACATATCCAGTGGAGCCTTGCAGTAATCTCCAGCTACATGTACCCAAATTGTCATTGTATGTGCCATGCTACACAATATGAAACTGCGGAAACAGCTACAGCAGAAACACCATGGGGCAGGGCCACACAGCCCCTCACCATTGCCAAGGCCAGCACAGCCACAGAGTGACTCGGAGGAGGAACAACCTGAGCCTGCCCATGTAGGCAGAAGGAAGCATGCCGAGTATGCCCAGGCTTTGGCAAAGAGGCAAAGCATAGCGCATACACTGACATGGTAGGAACCCAGGGAATGACACCTCTCTCTGACTCACACATACAGTAAAAGGGATGCCAAACATGACACTACATGTGCTTTACCATGTATAGGAAGTGTTCTATGTGCATCCAACATAGTCAGCCCTCCAGCACCATCCTCAGTATTGGCACAGCCACAAGTAACTCTCTCTTCCTATCAATTGCTGAATGTAGCAGTATGTTCTGCTAGTCATAGCTATGGTATGGATGTGAGCATACAAGGGAATCAGGTGGCTGAAATGGATGGCAGCAGATAGTGGACACCTATATGGGAAGCATGGAATCCATAACAAATACTGGTGTCAACAAAGTAGGCAGTACTAGCCAAAGTGACAAATCCCACTACAGTACATGTGGTGGCCCAAATGTGTGTCCATAGGACACACACATGCATGTCAGTGAGGTTCACATACCCAACAAAAGCCTCAGCCAGCAGGACAGGTGTAGATGACCATAAACAAAGGCTGTGCTAAGGCCTACAATCCATGGCAATGGATAACAGCCCTCCTCCAGACATACACGGACAGACTACAACAGGTCAGGCAGTTGTATGTTAGTTCTGCAGGGTATGAAGTCTGAAACTTAAATGTAGGTCAATAAAACCTAAGATCTGTACTCTACTGATATGCCTCTAGTCTGCATGGTCGGTCAGAATACAAAACAAAATGGAAGCCAACAGAGTACCTGAACTACCAGTACAGTCATAGCAAATGTTTACAGTTTTCAGGTGTGCCCCCCCCAATCCTATGTAGAAATGCAGTAACATGTACAAGTGGGGTTAATAACAGTGGAGCACAGGTTACCTGTGCTGGCCCAATTTACAGGATAGATTGTTGCATGTGTACAATATGCAGGGCTCTGTGTGTTAGGTTGTTGTGTGTCATATATTGTGTGGAAGTGGTCAGCATGTAGGCATGGAGGATTGTGTTCCTTTTGCCTATGGCCACTACTGTTGATGACAGGGCCATGTTCTAACAACTGCAGTGCCAACCACAATGCATCCCAGCAAGACCCAATTCAGCAGTCATCCATACTCATTGTTCAGATGTCAATATCTGTTACCATCTGAAAGATGGACATGCCATGAATGCAGGCCCAAGCATACACACAGTACACAGGTGGAAGTGCCCTAGACAGAGTACATAAAATATAACTGTCAACTGCACACACCTTTGGAATTGTACATACAGGTTAGCAGCACATTAGTTGTCTGTGTAGCATGGAATACTGATGTAGTCTGGTCAAACACTGGCAGACAACAAAAGGCACAGTCATGAAGTAATGAGAGAATGCCTAGGTCCCCGCACAAGGCAGCATAAGGGGAATGTCCCAGGTATATCTGTGAGTCAGCTGCAAGAAGCCTCCATATCACACATGCACTCAGCTCACCCCACCATCATCCACAGGTTTATCACAGGTCATATCCCTGCTGTTGGGAATGAGTACAACATGATCCCCACTTCTGTATGGGAATGCCCACAGAATGCAGCATGCTGAAGAGATGTCCTATGCAGGTGTGCCCCCTCCCTAGGTGTAAGCAGCACCCTGCCAGCATCCAGACCAATGGATTAATATGGACAGGAACTATTGCCATTAACACCTCCCACACTTACCTGTCACCCCAGGGCAATCCAGGGGAATCCCAGTCACAGTCTGGGACTGTATGAGTGACAGAATACACTGGCCTGCTACAGATGGCCTGCATCACTCCCAAATGCCCTACAGTCCTCTGTCAAAGGCCTGTGCCTCACCCGTACTGCCAATGTTATCTCATGGAGTCCCAAATAACAACATAACACAGTCCACAGAAAACAAATACAAGGCCATATCGACAAATCCAAGTACCATGCCCACCATGTACTATTGCATGAATTGTAAACCAACCCCTAAATAATGCTGGGATGAAAGAACAGCTATAGGGATACTTCCCAGATATCACTTGCATAATGTTAGGAAGAGGACAGAATAACAGTGTGGGAGAGTGTAGAAGCATGGACACAATGGAGTGTGTGAAGTCTGAAACTCTGATGTGTGCCCATACTACCCCAGCCTGCAAATCCAGTCATGGGTGACTACAAATCCACTCGTAAACCACAGTGTGAAGGGGAACTGTCCAGATATATGAGCCCTGCCTCTTGGTAACCTGAGTGAATCTGTACAGCTGAGAGGTATGGCCACAGCAGGATATGACCATTCTGTTATGTTGATAGATGTACAAGCAGGGGATCCTCAGCCACCACAGTACCAAGGTGCTGGACCATTTACACAGACCCATCAGCAAGTGTCTGCAGCTACCCCTCCAGAATGGCATGAGTATGCAAGAATATGTAGGCTGCAGACCACAATACTGTATACAGCTTCATTCATCTTGTATTTCCCTGGAAATAACTGTGAGCAAATAAGTATATCTGTTGGTAGTTGATGATATAATACATCACAGTGTAAAACAGTACATGGCTGAATATCTCTGCTAACATCAACCATGTAACACAAGCAGCACAGACAGCAACAGTTACAATATCCCACTGTCTGTTGCCCATTGTGACTCCATATTGTCAACCTATCTACAGATATCCTGCAGAAACAGGCTGCTAGATGTAGGTGTAGAACACAAAATCCTGCACTGCAGGATTCACATACAAGGTCATACTTGGCATGCTCCAGCACTTACAGAAATGAAGCCCATGTCTGACAACAACAGTGGACTATACATATCTGTCAGTTGCAGATTGCTGTGCACACACACACACACACACACACACACCACATTGCACACCATTCATGCTTTGTACACACATTGGATAGGAATACTCACACATATCCAAGGCCAGCACACCATAATAGGTCAAACACACACACACACACACACACACACACACACAGATGTGGGGAAGAGAGAGGCAGACTGACAAAGAGATTGCCATCATGAGTCCTGTCCCACCCACCACACATCCAATTGGCCAATATCACATGATGTGCTGATGTCAATCACTGTACACATTTGATTTTGGTAACCCTCAGCCGAATAGTGTCTCTAGTGCTTGTTATAACTGTGTAATAAGATAGTACAAATCAGTATGCATCTAGCATTTGTATACCCAGTCCTGTCTAATGTAAAGTTGTGTGTGACTGAGTGTTGTGTGTGTGTTCCCAGAGGAATGGTTTATGGCCCATTCACACACACTGCACTTACCATAACCCATGTTTGTATTCATGCTGATGTCAGTCATCTTGAAATAACCCTCTGGCAAATTATCAGCCCTATAATCTTTGTGGCACTTGCGATAACTGTGAAATGCAAAACTGTAATATACCTAGTCAGGTAGGAGTTCTAATCCCAGACATAGCAGCTGTGCAACTCTTTGAGTGTGTAGAGATTAGTCATCTTGAGGCCATTGACAGTCACTACACCTCCCATTGCTCTACTTTAGCAAGCCTGCTGATTTCAGTCACCTTGAAATACCCCTTTGTAGAAGGAATAGCCCTGTAAGCTCTGTGGTGTGTGTGATTACTGCATGATGCTATAGTATAACAAACTAGTCAGGTAGGAGTTCTAATCCCAGACACGGCAACTGTGAAACTCTGCATGTGTGTGTGTGTGTGTGTGTGTGTGTGTGTGTGTGTGTATGTGTGTAGAGAAATTAATGATTTTGAGGCCATTCACAGTCACCACACCTCTCATTTCCCTACTTTAGCAAGCCTGCTAATGTCATTCACCTTGAAATACACCTTTGGATAAAAGCCAGCACTATAAGCTCCATGGTGCATGCAATAACTGTGTAATGCTATAGTGTAACATGCTAGTCAGGTAGGAGTTATAATCTACCACAAAGCAACTATGAAATTTTGTATGTGTGTGTCTAGCAATTAATGATTTTTGTGGCCAGTCACTACACCTCCCATTGCCCTACTTTAGCAAGCCTGCTGATGTAATTCACCCTGAAATACCCCTTTGGACAAGGGGTAGCCATGTAATTTCCATGGCATGTGTAATAGCTGCATAATGCAATAGTGTAATGTACTTGTCACGTAGGAGTTCTAATCTAATCTAATCTAATTTCTTAATTAAATGAATGTGTTATATACGTGAAATGTATTTAAACAACTGCATATTTATAATCACAGTATAGCTTGTTGTTTGGTTACAATCGTCTCTAATTGCAATACAATTTAGCCTGAATACACCCTGTTTTTAGTACTATACTGTAATATTTTGCAAACTACTACTGTTTCTCTACCTCCTAAACTTTTTGCTTTATCTCCTGCACATGCTTTATGTTGCTCTGCCCTATCTAGCAGCCAAACTATCTCCTTCAAACCACCTAGGTCTTTTATTTTATATTTTTCCACAGGCCCTGAGGGAGCTGTGTTAGTGTTACTTCTTTATCAACCGCCAGGTTATACTGCCTAATGGTACTCTTTTTTCTTACAATTCCTCACATTTCTGACTCTCCCTCTATGCTTTAACTATACCTGTCTCTGTCCTTCCCATACTTACAGCATACTCCTGTGCAAACCTTTAGAATCTGTTTTTTCCACTCTGTTATCATCCCTCTACACTTTATTTCTCCTTCTCCTCATATACCTCCACGCTTTACTTTTCCTTTCTCCTCATATACCTGCTTAATTTTTCTCTCTCTCTCTTTTTTACAGTATACCATCTCTGGTGCCTCCTCCCTACATTCTTTGTCTAGGGTTACATCCTAGCTAACTCCTGAAGACTCCCCTGGATTTTGCCTGTGACCTAGCCATCGCCAAGGGCTTTTTCAACAAGAAGATCTCCCACAAAAATAACCCAGTGTATGTTGTGCTACAATTTGCAACCTAACCATACTCTTTTTTTCAGGCTCCCCACGTGTGCAACAGCAGCCTCCTGCAGCCCGCTTGCTACCATCCCTCTTCTTCCTTCTTGTCTAGGCTTACCCTACCAAAACTCGTCCCTTCTGCTTTTCCCTCCTCTGCCACTAGGTGGCAGCATCATCCCAGTAAAAGAGCACATACACTCGCATACAAAACCACAACCTACTATTATAGTAGCTAGCTGTTACTTCTACCCCTTCCTCCATTCTAGTAGAAACTACACATAGAGTACCTACTCAATTTTACCTTGCTTTTGACTGAACTCCACATTTCCCATATACTACCAGCTCCATTTCTGATAGCTTTTTAATGTCTTCAATGTTACCTGGCTCTGGCTCTTCACACTCAGTTCGCCCTGCGGGCTCACTCCGCTCCCCTACCTTACCTCCAAATTCCACCCTCCCCAAGTTCATCTACACTTATACTTCTGTGACCACACCCCCATCCTGTATCAACCTATAGCCTACTCAATCTTTTTACATAACAGTTAAACTCCTAATTACTTACTACCTCCCATTATCTAAATCCTCATTTTATATCCCCACCCATTAGCTTTCCTTTTAACTATACATTTATCCAACTGCTTACCTTTCCTATCACATTACCATGCCTATCCCAGGCACACCTAAACTCTTTAACTTGTTCCTATATCTTATAATTCTCACCACTCTACTTATATCACATATCCTCACCAGTTATGAATATCCTAGATTTCAACATCCCCTAAAACAAACAACTCCACTCTCTCTTCTATCCCCTTCAATCCACTGCAACATAACATCCTCATCATCCTACTATCTACCTCTGTTTAACAGGCTTAATCCCATCAAGTACCTCCAACTTAGAAAACCTAACGCTCATTTCTATAAACTCTCAAAACATTCACATACTCCACAACAACACCTACTACTACACGGTGACATTCGTCCAAATCCAGGCCCAAACAACACCATCACTGATCCCCAACCACTCCACCCCACTAGCTTCTATACCCCAATTAGTGGCCCTAACTCTCTTCTCACAGGTCACCTCAACATTCATAGCTTAAACAACAAAGTAGCACAACTACATGCTCTGTTAGGTTTCTACTCTTTTGACATTCTATGTCTAATAGAAACTTGGCTCAAGCCAGCAACCAGGGACAATGATATAATACCATCTGGATATAACATCCTGAGACTAGATCATCCAAACAAAAAAAGGTGGTGGGGTAGCGATAATGTACAAATCTGAATTACATATCACAACAGTAGATAGCCAACCTCCATCTCCAAACAATGCTGAAATCTTAATTACTAAACTCCAGATTAATGCATAAAAATCCCTATATATTATTTGTGCCTATATCCCTCCAGGTAATAACATTAATATTCTTGAAAACGCTCTAAGCTGGCTCTCCACATCCTTCTCACAAGAAACCATACTCCTTGGAGATTTTAAAATTGATTGGAATTCTTGTACCTCAGCCAAACCTACTAATCACATAAACCTCTATGGCTTCTATCAAACCATCACCTCTCCCACCAGAATGCACAAACCTAGCAATAAACAAAGCACATTAGACTGGATATTAGTTAATAGCAATCCTCCCTCATATAAAACAGGAACACTGTCTGACAATATTAGTGACCTCACCCTTACCTTTATAACTAGACACAAGACCAGTATTCCCAACCAAAGTACCCTTAGAACTACCCGGAACAAAAAAAAAACTAAACCTAGACAGTTACCAAGCTGAGCTCAAAGCTTGCAATTGGTCACCTCTTAAATACTTACCACTTGACAATGCTGTGTCTTACTTTAACTCCAAATTCTTGCAAATTCGTGATCACCATGCCCCCTCTTGTACAGTCAGAATTAGGAACAAACCAGCTCCTTGGCTCTCCAAAGAGACCCAGCACAAAATTCCACAAAGAAATAAGACTTGGTCCAAATGGAGATTTACTACAGACCCAACTGACCACCAAATTTATAAATAACTTAGAAATGCTACAAAGAAACTAATTATTCTTGGCAAAAAAAACTATTACCATAAACTCTAATAAACCCAACAAGCAAATCTGCAAAAATTCTGGTCAGGTATTAACAGGCTACTCCTTCCAGGACACTCCAAAACCCCTACCCCCTCTAACTTGGCTCAGAACTCTCCTATCCAAATTGCAGATACATTTAACAATTTTTTTCTCTGAAACTGTTAAATCATTAGCAAATACCTTATCCCCAGCTAGTGCAACTTTAGCACCCTCAACAGCCAATAAATCCCCTGCATTTACTCTTCAACCAGTTTCAACATCACTAGTCCATACCCTTCTTCATAAACTTAAACCTTGCACACCATCAGCTGACCTCCTCCCAGCCGAATATCTCCAAATAGCAGCTGGTGTACTAGCCTACCCTATTTCTATCTTAATAAACAGAACCATTACAGAAATTTCCATCCCTTCTCTCTGCAAAGTCTCCCATATAATTCCATTGCATAAGGGTGGTAACTCAACTGAACTGTCTAACTTCCAACCTATAGCCCTACTCTCTCCTTTAGCAAAAATCATGGAGAAATGTATCCACTGGCAGCTACTTGATCATCTCCTACAAATAATCTGCTGGCTGATTGTCAGCATGGCTTTAGACCATTCCACAGCACTACAAATGCACTCTTATCGTTCACTGACTGTATTAATAAAAATCGTAATAACAACTTGCTTTCCTCTGCTCTCTTTATAGACCTCTCTAAAGCCTTTGACATGGCAAATCATCAATTAATGTTAGACACACTACAATCTCTTTCCTTAGATACTCAGGCACTCAAATGGTTTAAGTCCTATTTAGGTAACAGACAACAAGCAGTCCTCTGGGACAATAACTTATCCACTCAGCTCCCAATCACCCTGGAGGTCCCACAGGCTCCATTCTGGGACCTGTTCTCTTTTCTATCTTTACTAATGATCTGAAAACTACCCTTCCTCAAACTACCTGCATACAATATGCTGATGACTCAGCATTAATCTGTGCGGCAGCCTCTTTGTCTGAACGCCGGTCCAGTACCCAAAAAGTACTTACTTTAGTTGAAAATTGGTTCCAACAATGCTGTCTCCTCCTCAACCCCAAAAAAACAAAACTATTACTGTTTACTCCCATGCAGAAGTCTGCCCCTATTCATTTTACAGTTACATCTAATAACAGCACTTTAATAGCACCCAACACAACCACCAATCTCTTAGGAGTAAAAATTGACCACAATTTTAACTATGACACTCACATAAACTTAACCATCAAAGCAGTTAATAGAAAACTGTGTTTCTTCTACAGGCCTGAGCCCTTTCTTACACCCTCTGCCAGAACAACTATTGCACAAACCCATCTAATCTCCACCCTACTCTATGCCTCCCCCATTTATACCAACCTATCCAAAACTAATCTAAACAAACTGTCTACCTCCTTTAATAACATTGCCAGATTTGCCACTGGCTCCCCTTTCAGAACCCATCACTGCCAAAATCTGAAACAGCTAGGATGGCTGGAATTTGAAAACCAGGTTCTTCTTCAACAACTTACCATCACTCACAACATCCTGTACCATCCCACTAATACCCCTGTACTCTGTAACCTCGTTAGTCCTTATAAAAATCTTAATACACTACGTTCAGCAAATAAGTTACTAGTAGCTATCCATAAATCCAATAACAAATCTGGTGACAGCCTTTTTACTAACTTTGTTGGAAACACCTGGAACAAGCTTACAAACAATCTAACTTTCCTTACATCTACACCACTCTTCAAGAACCAGTTAAGAGCTTTCCTTAAATCTCAATGGCTGTGTACATGTACTAAACCAGATTGATACCTCCTCCTCTTGCTAAACCACCTTTAAACCTACCTCAACAATTATAGCTGTTCATATTTCCTTCACTTTTTATTCAGGAAGCATTACAATTTTTCTGGCTTGATCCAACTTATTCTATCCCTACCTGAACTACTACATAATCCAAACTAGCCTTTTAGAGATTCATATTATCCCAAAAACTGAGTATTTATGAACACAAGACATTTTACAGATAATGGTTATTAGTTTTACTCTCTCTCTATGTCTGACCTACTGCTCTAAATCTACCATACCTTCCTTCTATAGTTACTTCTACTGCTCTTAACCTCACTACACCTACTAACTTAGACCAAATGCATGGTAAAGTGTTATTATTTTTACAACTTAATGTATTGTTGCAATGTTTTTTTTTTTTTTTATAAGTAGATGCTTAGTGTCTATAGACACTGTCCCCCGGATTCACACATCCTCCGTGTAAGACTTAATAAGTCTTACTCAGAGGCTGTAGTTGAATGGTATGATGTCAGCATGCCATGAATATTCATGAGGGCATGCTGACTCAATCATAAGTCTTACATGGACCGTGTTGGAAAGCAGGGGGCGTGTCTGACTGCCGAGCAGTCTAAATGTCCACGCCCCTGCAAGGGTTGGAAAAGTAAAATGAAAACACACAAGAGCAAGTGTGCTCAAATGTCCTTGCACCCAACACCACACTCCCTGACATTGTAACCCCCCATCACAGTTATAAAAAGTAAAACATTAATTTTATTTTTTTTAAATTCCCGAAATAGCTGCCCGTATTTGCGTGTGTGTGCGTGGGTGTGCCCTTTGCTTAACTGCAGTTAGCAATTCAGACATGGAAGAGCATAAGAAAGAATGTTTATGCAAATCACACCAAGTAGTAATAGCATAATGGTAGAGAGTTCGCACAAAGCGGAGGCATTCATGGTTCGAGTCCCACCACTCCCCTTCTTATTTATGTTTTAAATCAGTAAATGAAATAATACCGGACATATATGATTAAAATATTAGTAAAAAGCAGTGAAATGGCTTATGTATCAGTGAAGAAAATATATATTTTAAAGGATCCAGATATATAACTGCCCGCAATTAAGCAGCGCTTTCCCAGCGCAATAGAGTTGCCCATAGTTAAATAGCGCTTTATCCAGTGCAATAGAGTTGCCCAGAGTTAAATAGTGCTTTGCCCAGTGCAATAGAGTTGCCCATAGTTAAATTGTGCTTTAACCAGCGCAATCTGTTTCCGCGGACGTGCGCACCGCGCCAACCAGGGCACCGTAGGGCAACATGGAGCAATGTAGAGCAAAGTTGCTTAAACACAGCCACACCCCCTAGGCTGCCTGGACAGTATTAAAATAAAATGAATGACAAGGTTCGAACCCAGGACTCTGCGCACCATAATCAAAGTACTGAACCACTAAGCCATTACAGCCTAGGAGAAACAGCCACTGTTAACATACATATACTTAGAAATGGTAGACTAACCATTACTAAGCAGGTCTGCAGTCAGCCGAGAATTTTCAAAAATGGCCAATCACAAAAAAGTGTGGGAAATGTGGCATATATAAGCGCCATAGGTGGGAATACTCACCATAACTGATTGTAGCACATATATGCAGTTAGAATGGCTGGTGCTGGAGAGGGAACACGCTTCCAAGCGCAATGTTGGGGCATCGAGGATTTGAAATACATGGTTTGGCTCCTTGTCCACCGTCATGAGTCAAGACTCCTGCAGGGCCAGTTCCAAGGGACGGAGTACAAGGCAGAAGCTTGGAACCGGTTAGCTCATGACCTCATCAGTGCCACAGGCATTCCTCGGACTGGTGAGCAGGTCCGTCACCACCATGCAGACCTGAAGAGATGGAAGCAGAACCACCTGAACCAATGGATACAGGAGGCCTGTGGAATGCAAGATGCCCCACAACTGAGTAGGTAGCCATGGAATGCAGTATGTAAGAATTGATAATTGATTCTGTATAATGGATAGGTATATCTCAATATCCCTTCATTTACTTCACAGCTGCAGGTGACCGTGCTGCGAATCAGCAAGCCTATTGCAGATAGGCTGATAAGGCTGCACCACCAGGCAGGTTAGTGATTATTCTGCATGTATTATTATATAAAATAGGGGAGAGAGCATGAAAGAAAGTGTTGTAGTCCAATAATACAGCCATAAAATGCCCTGAATAAGTCCTCTGCATGTACTGTTATATAAAAAAGTCAGAGAGCCAGAAAAAAGAGTGTAGTAACTAATTAAGAAAGGTAAAATATGTCCGGAATAATATCTCTGCAGGTACTGTCATATAAAATAAATGAGTGAGCCTGAAAAAGAGTGTTCTAACCTATTAATAAAGGTATAATATGTCTTGAATATGTCTTCCATATGCGCTGTTATATCAAATAAAGGAGCGAGCCTGTGGAGAAGTGTGTAATCTAATTAATAAAGGTATAAAACCTGGAGTGTGTCTGTGTCACTTACTTTGAAATGTTATTGCACCCTTGCATTATACAAATAGTACTGTTTTAATAAGTGCTGGCAACCCAGAGTTGTGCAGTCCCATCTAAAGTGGGTGATGGAAGTGCTAGTAGCTGTGAAGCATATATACAGTCCTCAACAGTCACTTACTGGCTGGCATGCATAAGTAAATCTGGCACACATGTAGCATGTTAATTTGTTCCCCAGAAATGTGAGTGTGCTTCAAGAAATGCAGGGTTCTGTAGAAATTGAAGTGAAAATGTCATGTGAAAACATCCAGATATGTAGATAAGGAAATATAAATAAAATCAAGAAATATGTAGCAGTAACATCTGCATCATGGACAGTTAGAATGTCAGATATAGGTCAGGTATATATTGAACTAGCCAAACCCATTACACAACTTAATGCATGTTGGCAAGTGTAATAATACATGTAGGGGATATACACTTGCAGTCACTAGGAATGTAGTGTAGACTAAAAGTACTTATAAGATGTTAATTGAGGTTTCTTTCTACACCCTACTGTATGTGCATAAACCATGTAATTCCACACCTCAATGGGTATGTGTAATCTCAAATATTTGTTGTGACATATGTCCTATTGTTCTATAAATATTTGCATTCACTTTGATGCATGTGCCCTGTTCAAACACCACAATCATGGTGGCCTGTTGCGACCAATCATCCCTGCATGCTGTTGGAATATCCACTGTCGTTCAATATATGCATGTGTTATGCTTGCTGTTCAACTGTTGGAACCTTAGTGTGTTGGGTTAATGGGAATATTACTGCATGCTGTTACAACTAATCTGGAATGCTGTTGTTTATGTTGTAATTAAACACACCTAATCACAGAACATATGGGAAGGCCGGTCCCAGCTGATCCACCTGTCCCTCCTCAGCTGGCGAGTGCACCTGGCACCAGCAGGTCCGGTGCCCAGCCCGGGCTCCCCTCCTCCATTGGTCCTGTGCCCCCTTCAGATGGAAGCACTGCAGGGGATGGGGCTCGTCCTCCCCGTGCAAGCGTGGGCAGAGAAGGGCCACCTGTCACCCTTCGAAGGGTCCGGGCTGTGGTGCATAGGGAGATCCAGCGTTCAGTCGCTGATCCCCTATGCCAGCTCGAGGCAAGAGTGGTGCATCTCACGGGTGAGCCTTCCCATCCTATGCAGCCCCTAGCACAGCCACCCTCGGGGCTGTGAAGGTGCAGTGGTGACTGCCCATGGTTGGGGATCTCAGTTCCACTGTTACCATCTGTGGGCTCATGGGCTTGCGATTTCCAAACATCCATCCCTGTCAATTGTGTTCACCCACCCCATGTATCATACAGTGCCCCTGTATGCATCTTGTTTGTCTTGCCTGTTAACCTCCCCAACCTACCTTCCTAAACATACCTACTTCCTCTACCTCACTTTCCACTCTCACCTGAAAAAAAAAAAAGGGCAATCTGTACCCACAAAAAAATTACGCCCCATGCATAGCTTCCTATTTTGCACACATGTCCGCTCGACATGTAAACTGATAATTATAATTGGCAGTACAACAAACTTTGTTGTCCTCACCCCTCTCCCAGGGGTGGAAGGTTTCAAATATCACTCCAAATTTATTGCATATGCACAGCTGTTGCTGGTAAAGAAATGGCCAGCTATGGATCTTCCCTACACCAAACCTGCACATCCCGAGCTTGTTTACCTACTGTCTGTTCCTCTTTGTGTCCCTTTTTCACCACTTTCCTGTCTCCCCATTTTCTTTTCTTTAAAAGAAATTAGCTCGAGGGTTAGTGGGAGTAAGCACTTTTAAGCAGTAGTAAGCGGGTTTAAGCGAGTGTGCGCAGGTGTGCGCTTAGCTAAGCGTCGCGAAAATCCACACAAACCCACTTACAACTGCTTGAAAGTGCCTTAGTCACTCTATGTCAGGGCCCTTGTTCTGCTCAGCAGCAAAACAAAAAACCTCTGCCAGTCTCGCACCCCAGACCATTGACACAATAGACTGCATGAATTACCACTAAGCCACAGCAGATATACAAATAGCTTGGTGCTGAAATAAATATATCATGCATTACAATGAGGGAATGTAAATGGTAATTAGGAATGGCATAACACAAATCCTGTTCTGTTGGCCTTTACCAGCAGTTGTTGTGGAATTGCATGACATGACTGTGAAAAGAGAACCAGCCATTCTAGCAGGGAATAATGCTACAGTAGCACCTTACAAACACCACACAGTATCAGACCAGGATAAACACTGGCAAAGTTGAATAGGGCAGAGGCCAGACTCCCAAACTGTGACTGCTTTACAAATGTTAGCTGTGTCCCTCTGAATTACTCTGAAAAGTAATAACATTAGGCAGAAAAGTGGGGAATCACACTTAATGAATAATGTCAATAGGTGAGAGTAGACACTGCTTGCACATCAGAAAAGGTGTAGTAATACATATGCTCTGATTCCCAAGAAAGTCCCAACTGCAATATGTCTGTAATATATTGCAGGTATATCTCACTTATATGTACCTTTCACTGAGGCCGTTTAAATACATACTTGAGAGTATCTGAGGCCTGGCAGAGGCAGAAATGCACAGGCATACCAGCATTCCTGCTGTTACACACTCTGCAAATAGCTTTGGAAGGAGTTCCACAAGCATGCCCTTATGCAGGAGTACAACACAGAAATATCACAGGATGTAGCCATGTACTGCTAGCAACCAACTGTGACAATGCCATCGTGCCAGTGCTGAAAAGACTGGTGTGGTGCACAGACAAAGAATAATAGGCTAACCTCTAGCAACCATCTGGATATGTCCACAGGTAGGAGCTACGCAGACAGACTACTTGCCTTGATAGACTAACAGGTACACAGCAACCCTGTATGTTCAGCAAGATAAACCTCACACAATAATAAAAAATGTTCTTTGCAGTCCTGCACCCCTACTCAAAGGTACGACATACCTGTGTATTCAGGCAAAAGCAAGGGTGTAGGTAGGCATACTCAGTACTGAAATATGTCCAGTTGTGTTGAGCAGCCTGTGCTAATGTCAACACAAACAAACCACAAACTGTTCAGAAGTAAGTAACTTAATAATTACAGTATAGCAGTACACAAACAGTGCATGTGCCACAGGAATACATTGCAATAACCACATTTGTATGGCAGTTAATTGTCTAATTCAGAAAGAAAGTACATACTCCCGTGTATCCTGTGTTAGCATTTGGAGGGTTGTGTACATGTCTACACTGAGAAGTGTGTACTGGAAGCAGCAACATTCAGGTTTGAGTACAACATGCATATCACTGGCTACAACCCTAGCTTCAGATAAGAGACAAATACCAACCTTCTGACTGACACAACGGTGTCTAGAGCAAACAAGCATGGGCTCCACCTTGGAAAGCTGAAAGGGCTACCTAACCTAGCATTTTATAGCAGTGGACTGCAATCACAGTGAGTACTGCAATCACCACACAGCAGGCTGCATGCAATTACTGAATGGTGGGCAGCAATTGGTGCAGAGGCTGTCACATGCACATGTGTAGATACCTAGAAAAGCAGGCTGTACCTGCTGTCCACACATGCAATAATATCATTGCAGGAACAGGGAGATAGAGAGCAAGAACAAGAGAGAAACAGAGACACAGACAGAGACACAGAGAAAAGAGACAGAAACAGAGACAGAAACAGACAGAGAAATCCCAAAACAAACAACCAAAATAAAAATTAAAAAAAAAAACAACAAAACAGTAACAACAGACGGAGCAGGGAAAATAAAGGTAAAGTATGTAACTCATATGTATGTGCCGGCATGTAGTAGATGTTCCTGAAGAGTACTCTACATACTGCAAATCATCCATATGTGGCAGCAGTATGTATCTATCTGTATCTGCACATGTGCATAGGGCAAGGGACATACTGCAACTGTTAGTGAAGGGTGGACACATATATGTCGTTGAAGGTTGTTATGTGCATATATCTATGTAGGTCATAGTGCGAGGCATAGAAAACAGCATGCAGTGCTGATATATGTCATGTGGTGGTTAAACGCTGTGGAACTGATTTGTCAGATCTGCTGTGTTACAGCCAGTGAGGCCTGCTAAAGCTACATGGGCTGAGGACACCAAAATGCATTCTGCACAAGACTGTGCAATATAATCACATAACTGTACATCCCACAATGGTCGCATAAGTGATATCCCCACCATGAAAGGTGGACTGTACATGTGCCTATATGTACATCCATTTGTACAGCAATGGATGTGTACATGTATGTGTATGGATATATATATATATATATATATATATATATATATATATATATATATATATATATATACATATATATATATATATATATATATATATATATATATATATATATATAGAGAGAGAGAGAGACACGGGGTCGTATGTACTGCAACAGGTGTGTGGTGACCAAGGCATGGACTGAAGACAAGTGCCGATACTGCAGTGTCATTCCTCCTTTCCAAAACACTGTACCCATTAACTACCACATAGGTAGAAATCTACCTAACACTGAAGGTGTGATAAGGGAACATGGGACACAGGTGGACAGTAGCCTCCCCTTTGATAAAGACAGTTCCACACTAGACTTGTAATCTGTCTATGTGGTATGTGTCATGACAACAGGTGTGTCATGTAGGGATATATAGGTCAGTGTTCCCCTCTACTCATCACAATGTCCCGTGTGGTATGTACCTCACATGACAACTACAGGAAGTGGAAAGGCCACAGACATACCTCACAAAGGGTAATACTGGCCTAAAACAGATGCCCTATGCAGACTGACTCACAAAACCACAACTAGACTGTATTGCATACCGCCCACACAGAGGTGACCTCTGCCGGACATACAGAGGTATATCAGACCCATAGCTGTGTGACAACCACCATGGCAACATATCACAATCCCTCCGGGCTACATGCTCTAGGGCCCTAAACCTCATCAGTTCACTAAAGAGCACATGCTGGAAGGATATATTCCTATCTCAGAGATATGCCATACTCTGGAATAGGCCACCTAGCAATAGCAGACAAGGCTCCTCATTAGCAGTTGTCATAAATACCCCTGATGATTGTTTTGGAGATTGGTAATACACCCCTGGAATCCCCTCTGTGGTTCTGATTGACAGGGGCAGGAGAAATCAAAGTACATGTGTGGCAAAGGCCAGGGTAGCATATGGCTAGGCTGCTGTAGGCTCCAGGGCCAATAGCATCTCACCTACCTATGACACTATGCACTCACACATGTACTAAATGCAATTCCTGCTATGTGAGGTTGAATAAGTGTAACGCTGAATGTGTGCAAGGTCTGTAAAGGTGTGATAGCATAGTGTGAAGTTGTATCTGACATGGTAGTGTCTATCCTAGCTGTGAGGCCAGCAAAAGATGTGTATGTTATTGTTAGGCAGACATAGTAGTATGGCATATGATGGGACGTAGTTCCTTGTTGACGACTGTGGTGTCCTATTGTAGGCTAAAGCAATACATGTATGCTTAGTGAGTGGTACTGCTGGTGAATCCGACTCCCATATGAACTGTAGTATTACCTGAATCTGTAGGCCTAAACAGCACAGTATGGTGTGTGTTCACATTGCTTGGAAACACCGTCTTGTGTGTTTCCTGTAGTCTGCACAGAGGACATAACTCAGGCATAAGGGTTTGTAAGTAGTGGCACACAGTACTGTATGATACACAGGTAAAGGTCATCTGTGTTGGCATACAGTGGTGTGTTGCATGTTTGTCTGATGTGTGTGTAATTATTTATTTATTATTATATATATCTTAATATGTTTATTATTGTTATTCAATATATTCATTTATTTTTATTCAAAAATTTTTTATTTATCATTTGTTCTGATGACCTGTTATGATTCCCAATATGGTCTTTTGTACTTTTTACATTGGAGACTGCCATGTCAACATATTTTATAAAAAAACTTTTTTCACTGTATTAATATTTATGAACCAGCTTGCCTGATTGGCTGCTGCTTTATATTTAAATAATTGTTGGTGAGGGACTTGTTTGTTATGTCCTACACTGAAGAAGGCAATTTTGCCGAAACCGGTCTGTTTTAGTACGCATAATAAATGATTATTGAACTTCTTCCTGCCTTGCTGGTCTATTTGGTGTTTTGCTGCATTTGGTACAGACCGTGCATTCCCCCTTGCATGGGACTTTGTTGGTTTGTGTGTGTAATTATGCCTGTACCATGGTCGCAATCATATGTGTGTTACAGGGTATACGTGTGTATCTAGCAACATATATACTCTGTTACAGCAGTATGCCACCTATATTAACAACTGTGCACATATGTTAGGCAGGGCTATGTCATCAATGACTAGGGTGGTTTACTGGTACTACTGTAACTGTACTTTACATTCATTGCAATGGATGACATATTTGTTCGTGCATTAGCGTGATATATACCCCTGTGGCGAGGTTGTGCATTGTGTCACAAACAGTGTGCCGGATACTGTTGTATAGTGGTTTGATATATAGAGTGTGCTAGGCACTGTTAGTCAGTTGTGGTCTGAGAACCAATACACAGATACACTATATATAATAATAATACTTCAGTATTGAACGTGTGTATCCTCTGACAGACAAACGGATGGTATATATGGCAGTGAAGTGATATCTGTGGTTAAGGGTGTAAAGTGTGCCACAGGACTCGCTCACACATATTGTTCATTTCTCTTTCAGCCTGATGGCCCACCAATGTAACCCTTCTTACACAGCAGAGGAGGAAGAGGTGATCCAGCAAAGCCTGTTGCAGCACTACACACTGTTGTTTTCCAGAAGCAGCCAGCACCAGCATAAGCGGACTGCAATATGGCAAGATCTTGTTTGTCTGGTAAATGACATAGGCATGCATAACTGGACATATGAGCAGGTACGCCATCACTGCAGTGATTTAATTTGTCATGTCCGGTGGCATGCTTCGGATAACCAGAGACAACAGCTTGCCACAGGTGGTGCGGTGGCCATTCACCCCCCCCTCATCAGAGTGGAGGAGCTGCTCCTAAGCGTGGTGGCTTCTGGACAACAACAGCAACTCCCACACACATGTATCATCATGGAGGCCGGAGCCACCCAGCATGTTCACATGGAGCGTGCAGGTAACATGCCCTATCTGTAGACTGCAGTTACCTGTATTGTTAGATTATATCTACGTGAGATGTGTACTGTGTGTTTAGCAGTTGTGCTGCCTAGTGTTGTGCACTACTGATATTTGAAATATTATCTGTACACCTGTGACTGTCGACTGTTGTTCTACTGTACTTTAGCAAACCCACAGTAGCAATGCCACAGTTGTGGCCAATGACGAACTCTCTCATATTCTCATAGGACCCTCTGGTGTGACAGCAGGGCAGACGATCCATGCTGGTAAGTGTGGTAAAACTGCAATGTTGGTAATAAAATGTGCATGTCATAGGTGAGGTGTAGGCCATGTACACGTAACACACCTACGCATAATGCATGCCGTGCATGTTTGCTGTAAGACGTTGCACAGCTCAGTAATGTCAGTAGCTGCCTCAATGAAATGCAATACACAGAGCATCAGACACAGTTGTGGCATCACTGTACTGCACATTGGATAGGCATAGTTGCTACAGCTGTACACAACATAACATGTTTATCATACACAGTACACCTCAACATGATACATATGGCGTTACCACACACCTGCTGTAAGGTCACACTTCAGTATCCCACATATCATCCACACACACATGATAAACCTCAGGGGTAGAGGCCTATCATGGGGCTGTGCAACACTCTTCAACACATAACACAGTCATGTTAGGCAATGCTCCCGATTGGGCACCCACACACCCATGTACAAAGTGGCTGTGCAATTGTGAACCTAGCCACAGCACTGCAGTACAGGTGCAGCATGCTAGGTGGTGGTCTGTCACACATTAGTAGCCATGAGTGACCACATGATTCATGATGATGATGGCTCATGGTACTACACCCCATCCAGTTACAGTGACCACAGTACTACATATAGCAGTCATTGCTTTGCACCTCAATGTTGTGTGCGTGCAACATATGCACCTATACACAATATGCATAGCATGTTGTGTGTGTGCTTACATATGCCAATATACACAATATGCATAGCAGTTGCCATCTGTACAAAGTGACACATATATGTCCTGGAATGTTATTGGGTGTATAGGTCACATGACACACATTGGGTATGTGTGGTGCTTAATGTTGCAGTTGTGTAGCATGCCATGTCATGGCTGGCACCGACATATCTGCAATATGTCCCACACTCACCATAACCACTGTAAATGGGCATGTCGAGCATTTGGATTCCTTCATGTCTACATGCACCACTCATCCCATGTGTGTACACAGCATGCATGTGCTACACCTGTGCCCAGTATTATCTGCTATGGACACAGACACTGTAATCAGACATGGAAATCTATGTGTCACACACATGCAGCCATGGTATGTATACCTGTGAGTGATGGTGCACTGGACATTGCAGAGCTGATAATACTTGCACACCAATGTTGTGTCCATGTACACATTGTGTTCCAGGGTGTAGCCAATCACTGAACAACTACACACATGCATCAAAGCCATGTATACTGTCATGAAATAGGGCCGTCTACACCCGCACTGCATGGTCTTGAGCAACACATATTCTGAATGCTGACACGTGTGAGGTGCCTGTTTGCCTTGTGATACTTTCACACACTATTGAGTATGTGTTGGATTGCTGGTGTGTATGTGTGTGTATCTGCTGTAGTGAGGAGTGTATTTGTGTGCATGTGTCCATGTGTTCATGTGTTCATGTGTGCATGTGTTCATGTGTTCATGTGTGCATGTGCGCATGTGTTCATGTGTGCATGTGTGCATGTATGCATGTCTTCATGTGTGCATGTATGCATGTCTGCATGTGTGCATGTGTGCTAACATCATGTACAGATTGTAAAGTGTGTTTCCTGTCTTCCTCTCACAGGTGCTGAGTTTGGGGTGGTGGAATGCAGCAGGGAACCTGAAGTCACTTCCACAAATAGTGGAGATGATGAGACATGTATTGTGGCACAGGCAGGTTTGACAGGGTCTGTCATTGGTCTGCCAATCAACAGTACACAGCGTTCAACCCCATCTATGCGCACACTCATACTGCCAATACATCCCTCATCACCAATTGCCTTAGCCGAGGGACAGCATACAGTTGGCATTGACCAGGATACTGTGGTACCTATGGCACTTACATCCCCTCACAGCAGCCATACCCGGATTCCTGGAACAGTACCACATAGGCAGATGTCCAGGGGTTCTCGGTGGAGCACTGCTGGTCGTATTGTCCCTGGCAGACGTGCCCTCACAGGTCTTACAACCACAACTATGTTCCGGGCTGTAATGCAGGCACAGGCACGTATGGAACGGTACACCAGACAGGGACTAAGGGTGCAGAGGGTCCATTACACCGCTATCAACGACAGCATCCATGACCTTGACGGTGCTATCCAGAATTACACCGAGGTCATTGATAGACGTTGGGGGGAGACATTAGATGCCCTCCACAATGTGTTTTCCATGAGCCAGGACCATGCAGGATGGGTGAGATGTCAACGCAGATGCATGCCAGCAACATCAACAGCTGGCAGTCATCGCGGACTGCCCACAGATCACAGCCACTCCTGTAGTGGCAGTACCAGCCCCAGCAATGCTGGGACTGGCCTGTCGATTGACCATCCTAGTAGACCACGTGCACGTGGCTCTGGCCAGTCCCAGCAGGGACATGGGTCCACTCGACATACCTCTGCCTCTGATGATAATACCCAGTCAGGGTTGGTACCCAATACTGTCCATAGCACCCCTGCCAGGCACAGGTACTGTGTCTGTGGCCAGAGATAGTGATCTGTACAGCCTGGCAGGTACAGTCTGTGGTTGTCCCGCAACCTCCCGTATATGGCAGCCACATGGTGGAGCTGTGTGCATGCAGACACACACACATTAACCAAACAACTAGGGCTCACACATACACACACACATTACATCAACATTGGCCCATGCTATACTGTTGTCCCTCACACACACGCACACACAGACATGTTGATTGGACGGGTCAATGTCAGGCTCTGGCAAACCAACAACACACCCTGTGCATATGATGACACCTGTGCCACCTCCTGTCATCTGTAACACTGATGCAGGAACATGCTAACATGGTGTTGATGAACAGGGTGACATTATAGCAGTGTAGCAATATTAGCAAGTTGTCAACAGGAAAGTGTAATGATATCCTTGTAGGTATATCTGAGCAAGCATGATGCATCAAAGCTCTGATTATCAATTGCATTGTTTACACTAGTGTTAGGTCTGAGTATATATTGTCTGGCCATGTGCCACTTGGCTGAAGTGTAGAGTGTTGCCAGCATGTGTTAGTGAGTGGACAGTATGTGTGTGATGTGTGCAGTACAGATTAGCAGGTGTACATCTGTGAACATGGTGGGTGCACACTGTCTGCATGTACGTGCATAGTGGACACATGGGACGTGTGACATACCCTGTTTTACACATTGTTAACATCTCATAGTATCTCTCGATGGCCAGTATGCATTCTACTACAGATATGTACTAACATGGGTGCACATGTGTATATGACATGGGTTGACACTATGCTGTGGGTGATACTGTTAATATATGTCAATGTTTTCCATTCTGGTAGTATACACAACCTCAACAGCATGACTATAAGCAATCATTAGATGATGTCCTGACAACTGACACACAGTTGTAGGGAACTCAGTAACAGTGGCATCCTTCCGGTACTATACTATAACAGTAACCAGTGATATTGACCGCCACCCGTTCCTGGGACCACACCTGTTTGGCATATAGGCCTCTTAGGTACATGCAAACACAATAGTGATATGTCCATCCACATCTGGAAATGCATGCATTGGCCTACAATGCATTCTCTGGATGGGACACATATCCTACACAAGGGAATCATACAGACAGATACTTGTTGTCCGACACATGCTGTATTGCACTAAGCCGACTATGGCATAGTCATCCACATTTACTATACATACTATCCCGACAGTACCACATAGGTGGTAGTCCCCAAAATGTATGTTGGGTACCAATGTGTACCTACAGCCACGTGTTATGTCATCTGTCCCTTGGTATCCACATATCCAGAGGTATTGTGGAGTCCCTCAGTGTATCACATAAGACATTAGGGGCCTGAATGCATATCCACAAGGCTGTTGTACACGTATAATGACTGTCCATTATTGCCAGTCGTTGTTGTGTATGAACATGTCTGACATATATCCCAGGCATGTACCCTCACTCACACTACTCTATAGTAACTGTCATGGGTGTGTGTAGCGCAGATGACCTTGGCCACAGATCACTACAGTGGCTGGCCTTGTAACATACATACATATATGACCTATGATCTGAGAAGCAGCGGCACAATCTGTCAAAGGAAACAAATGTATTCATGTAGTATGCAGGCTGCACACCTATGTACTAATTGAGGTCACATGTACGTATATTTATTTGCCACACAGATACCTGATGTGTGCAATGCACATACTGTTTTAATCCTGATATGTCATAACATAGTAAAAGCAAACCCCACACTGCATTGACCAACAGTGTCGCACACACACACTCAGCAACTGCAGGTTTCAAATCCCTACCTAACTATGTTGGGATACTAGAGAGACATGCATTAACACGGCACGCTATATGCTTTATTGGGTGATTTGTTTTCTCCTGCTATATTTGTATAATACTGACATCATCAGACTTTCCAAAGAGGAATGTACCTCTTTTAATGTGTTTTCCCAGTCTCCAAAAAGGGCACTCCTCTCAAAGGAAATCACACACATACATACACACCACACAGTCAGCAACTGCATGATTCAAACCCCTATCTAACTATGTTATGATACTAGAGAGATATGCATTAATACAGTGTGCTATATGCTTTACTGGGTGATTTGTTTTCTCCTGCTATATTTGTAGGATACTGACATCATCAGACTTTCCAAAGAGGAATGTACCTCTTGTAATGTGTTTTCCCAGTCTCCAAAAAGGGCACTCCTCTGAAAGGAAATCACACACATACAGACACACCCACACCTCCCCCCCACACACACACAGTCAGCAATTGCAGGATTCAAACCCCTATGCTTTAACACAGCGTGCTATATGCTTTACTGGGTGATTTGTTTTCTCCTGCTATATTTGTAGGATACTGACATCATCAGACTTTCCAAAGAGGAATGTACCTCTTGTAATGTGTTTTCCCAGTCTCCAAAAAGGGCACTCCTCTGAAAGGAAATCACACACATGCACACACACACACCCCCCCACACACACACACACAGTCAGCAATTGCAGGATTCAAACCCCTACGCTTTAACACAGCGCGCTATATGCTTTACTGGGTGATTTGTTTTCTCCTGCTATATTTGTAGGATACTGACATCATCAGACTTTCCAGAGAGGAATGTACCTCTTGTAATGTGTTTTCCCAGTCTCCAAAAGGGCACTCCTTTCAAAGGAAATCACACACATACAGTCAGCAATTGTAGAATTCAAACCCCTATCTAACTATGTTATGATACTAAAGAAATACACACTAACATGATGCACTATATGCCTTACTGGGTGGTTTCTTTTCTCCTGCTATATTTGTAGGATGCTGACATCATCAGACTGGACATGGTAATGTGTGTACACTTTGTTTTATGCAAAACCAGGAATGAGCCATGTGGGTCGGCAGGTGTCAACAGCTTGAACAGGACCACATAATTCTTAGTTTGTGTTATCTATCTGTGGACAAATTGACATTCCTTCATATGTCAACACATATTTATGCACAGATTATTGGTTTTGTAGATACGACATGTATCTGGGATGTTGATAAAGGGCTATTCAAAGTCTATGTGAGACATGTGTAGCTCCGTTCAGTGATGTATGTCCTGGGTGGCTGCCTTGCAAACAGTCTAGCATGTTTGGGAACCATGATCTGCACATGAACATACCACAGTTAGTAGGGTTGTCAGCTTCCAATAGCTCTGTTTATGACTTCAACCATGATGGACTCCATGGCCTTGCAAATCAGACTTCATAGGCTTACTGGACTATACTTCCCATGGTGTGTTGTGCACCAACACTTGTGGGGAGAGCCATATGTTGCTGTAACACATTCAACGGTTCCAGGTCCTGTGGAGAGGGTGAGGCTCAACAGACTGTTCAGGTGCAGGGTCTGTTTGTTCTATAGTTCATTCATGACACATATAGGGAAACAATGTAATCCAATTGCTGCCATGCTTTTGGCTTTGGGGGGAGCTGTTCACCCATTCTACATGTGATATCTCCAGGTATGATGATAGTGACTTTCAGCAGTGGGAGGTAGGTATGTATATATGGGCCTGTCTGACAGGATGTCGGCATTGTCAGTCAGGTACAGTTGGCCCTGACTCAGGACGTATATGAGTGTACATTGCTATGTATGACATAGCAGAAGGAGGTGTCATGATTCTGTCTGGACTCCTTTGCAGCTACTCTTTACAAAACACCGACAAACCTGAGCACTAATCCCTGTTATACTCTTTTACACACTTAACACCCTACTGATCCTTTGTGATCAGTCTACAGAGTATGTCATCATAATATCCTGGCATGTCCAGGGGACGGTTTCGTGTGTACTCTCCAGTCCAGCTAGTGAATATTGTGATTTTGACACAATGTCACAACTGACTAATGTACACAGACATCCCTCTCCTCCTCCCAACAAACTCAGATATATGTAAGAGATGCAACTATATAGACATACAGGAGGGAGGCTGAGCTCTCTCGACCCATGACTGGCACAGTCTATTAGGTGGTGAAGGTAACCACACACACCACATATCAGTTTCACATAAACCTATAGCGACAGCAATCAAACCACATTATCACACATAAACATACTCGGAGGCTCTAAATAAACTTTGTCTAAGCAGCAGACACCTCCAAAGCAGACACACAAACAACTGCTACCCCACTACAATACCCACATATCACATAGTTCACAATGTCAGTGTGTCACACAGTCACTGCCCTTCGGGCTAAGCAACACACCTAATACACTTGTAATAGGTGACCCTTATTGTCAGACACACTGACGTCCCACTCACCAGGCCGAACAAGGGGATGGTCACATTGAGCTGTCTGACGAGTGCCAGGATCCACCACATAACACATGCACTCAGGTCACTCCGCAGCAAGTACAGAAATGGCTCCATCATTGTCCATGCTGATGCGTAAAACCTCAGACGTTCCTCCCTGGACCACATGACATGCTACATAGAGGAACTCTCTGATCATGTAGGCCAGGCCAGTATGAACCTGGCCTTGTGTAACATCTTACACTCACCAAATATGATGTCACAGTATACAGACAAACTTATCACGTTTAACAGTTGGCTAACATATTGGTGTCATTCAAAGGGGATCCAGTGTCTGTCAGCCTGGGGTGACATGCTCGACATGCCACGTAGCTTCGCTATGGACAGCTTGCACCTGTCACCCTTAGACTTTCGAATACTGACTAAGGCTCTTGCTACCACCATAGTGCCTTTTTTAAGCAGGGCTCAAAAGACAAACCCACCTCCATAGACATTACAGAGTAAATGAAACTAAGGGTAATGCTGCTCAACACCAGATGTGTTACCCTCAAATTCTGCCCACTCAGGACTCTCCTAGGTATGGAGAATAGCGATATGTGTGCATTAAGAGACACCTGGTTCAGGCTCACAAATGCACACCAGCACTACCAGGTTATACTTCATACCATGCTTTCTGACCACAAGACTCAGAACGGCCAACACAAATAGGGGGAGTATCCATATACATCACAGATACACACACCTCCAGGTTAGTAGCACTGCTGCACGAAGCATCGCAGACCATACATATGCAACTAACATTGTGCAAAACTGCCTTTCAGTTTGTTGCCGGCTACAGACAACCCTCCCAAACTTAGGAACCACACTCGGTTTTCCTGGGAACAATGGAGAATATGAAGGTCTCCCCAAACACCATTATATTGGGTGACTTCAAATACCCAAACATTGACTGGGGATACTACTCAAGCCCCAACACCCTCACCCAACAGTCGCTACTATTTGTAAACTAATATGCTATGGCACAACCAGTCACCATACCCACAAGAGGGGAGAACATATTGGACCTGATCATCACCAACATGGGGACTCTATGTTCCACACCAGCGATATACTCCTCATTGGTAAGGTCAGAACATACATTTATCTCACTGGACATCCATATCCTGTCCCCACACCCATCCTGGGTAATCTTGGTGAACTTCTCATAAGCAAACATCTCACTTCACCAAAGCAAGGTGGTATCCTTCAGAGACCCTGGGACAGTGGTAAATACGGCTCAGACTGCTGAATCCTTTACAAACACATTCTATGGATACCTAGTGGACTGCATGGATTGTGCTATCCCAAATAACAACAAGACTCACTCCTCCAATGGCAGGTAGACCCCGGCCATTAATAAGCTATACAATGAAAGGAGGAAGCTACTACATGATAGAGCACAATCCCAGACAGGGAAGGCATCTGTGATCTGTACTAGCAGACAGCTACGATCACTCATGAATTTATCTAAGGCCCGCTTCTAATGGACAATTGCACCAGACATGTAGGACAATCACAAGGCCTTCTTCAGTTATGTCAGGAACCTGGGTGGACACTCACTGATATGCTGTGAGTTACTGCATACTGACTAAACATACCCTGAACCCACTGACATTGCCAACTTCCTGGCAAACAGGTTCAGTGCAGATGTCTCCGCCATCCCCCCTAAGAAGCAACTATCCATCCCAACAGAGTGTAACCTCCCTGACATCACAAATTAACAGGTGAGTGCTGCCCTCCCCAAAGTGGACAACACAGCATCAATGGGACCAGACGGTGTCCCAGCCTGCATCTTACACGAGCTTCATGACAGACGTAACCCTCACATTATGTCACTGTTCAATATCGGAGTTACTACAGGATATGCACCCAAGGAATGGCGTACAGTGGACAGTGGTCCCGCTCCACAGAGTTGGTGCCACAACAGACCACAGACAATATCGCCCTATAAGCCTAACTAGCCTGTTCTGCAAAGCTATGGAGCGTATTGTCATGGGACTCATACGCATAGACATCGGGAACCTACAGACACTGTGTCCTACACATTTCAGAGTTGTTGTGGGCAGATCTTGTCTCTTGAACCTGTTTGTATTCTTAAACAGTTACCAGGTCCATAAACGTAGGGATGGTTGTCCACACAGCCTGCCTGGACCTTGCACAACCCTTCAATACAATACCCCACTCGGCCATTATGCATAGGCTCACCAGTGTCGATATGGACAAATATCTCACATGATGGATTGCTACCTGGATCAGGGATAGCACCCACATGGTCAGTATTGCAGGTGCCATATCTGACTATACACCAGCTACACATGGCATCCCACAAGGCTCAGTCCTGGGACCTCTCTTGTTCAGTATATATTTGTCTGATGTACAGGCTAACACAGGAGGAATATGGCTGACCATGTTCTCAGATGACTGCAAACTGGGTGCCATAATCAACTCTCCAGCTGGCACATGCATACTCAAACAGGGTCTCACAGAGATGGATGACTGGTGCCTGAGCCATGGCCTACAGCTAAATGCCATTAGTTGCATAGTCATCCCCTTTGGGAATAGCAACATGCCCACACATTACCACATAGGTAGTAATCCATTACATACAGTAGGAGTTTTTAGGGGTTTGGGGACATGACTTGTTTGTACTGTCACCTTTGACAATCACTTTGCCAAAGTGGTTAGACAGACCTTCTATATAGCCGACCTTATCCCATATGGTTTCACATCTAGATTGAGTGAGGTCATTTTGCCCCTATACTCATCACGACCATGCTTGGTTACAATGCCACATTTGGGATGTACCTTACCCAACACCTGCAGCAACTGTAATGGCCACAAAAGTTTCTCACCAAGCAGATCTAGGGACTCACATGGATACCCTGCACAGTTCAGATACAGTAACACCAGCTCTACTCAGTCGCTTACTGCCTACTCGGATATGATGTGTGCCTGTTTTTTATGGAAATACCCAACCCAGAATTACTGGACATGCTCCACCTCAGGATATCTGACTCTCTTGGAGCTACACACTCCAGGGACATATACCTCAGCACAGATGTTAATAGAACATGCTGGAGGGACAGATTCTTATCCCAGAGGCTCCACTCACTCCGGATTGTAATTCCGGTTTCGCATAGGCAGAGCCACCCACTGACCACCTACAGGAGACATCTTGACAACTGGATGGGTGATCGTAGGTTTACCACTGGGATATCTTCTGGGTCCCTGCTAGACAGAGCCACACTAGATTAAACATACATGGACTATCTTGTGTGACCTACTATTCACAGGCACAGTGTAGTAATCTGACAGGGTTGCAAAAGCCAAACACACTCTGGCTAGGCTTGTACATGCCCTAGGGCAGATAGGCTAGTATCGACCTCTGAACCTATGATAATGTTTGGGATGCACAATGTTTATTGCTGATACTGTTTGCAGGTTTTTATCGTCTTTGCTTTCCCAGTTTCTATGTACAACTTAGGTATCTGCAGAACATATTTGATTATGACAGGGTTCCACTATATTATATATGTGTCTGTTGTCATATAACTGTGTGCACAGGGCGGATTGCTGGATAGTGAGAGGTTCCTGGGTTAACACATGCAACTGCCAGATATGTGTGGCCCACTGCTGTACTCAGACATGGCCTAAGTGTGTGAGCATGCCCAGTTCAGGCTTTCTGTGTTTTGTTTCCTGACATTTGTCTCATTTATTCAAGTGTGTGAGCATGCCCAGTGTGACCTTTCAGTATGTTGCTGTCTGAGGTCCACTACATTTGTTGATGTGTGTGAACATGGCCAATATTAACATTTATACTGTGTGTGTTTATTAACATTTATACTGTGTGTGTTGAAAGTCAGGTTCTATTCTTACTGCAGGACTCAACTTTGTGTCATAACTCGACAGGGATTATGCTGTGCCTGCAGGGTTTCCATGAGATACTTTGCATAGACTTATCAACATTTCTTCATACAGGCTGACCACTGCAATACTGTCATGGTTTAGTGGTTCAGTACTATAACTATAGTGTACAGTATCCTGGGTTCGAGGCCCATCACTGCTTTATATTTCCATACTGAGCAGACCAGACTGCTTAAGGGCCAGTAGAGCAAATATGAGCATGTTGGCTTTTGTTCAGCTATGCCCTACTTAGACCAGGCTTGTCTGACATTGCTCAATATTAACCAACATTGCTGGACATTGCCCAATATTACTCAACATTGACCACAGTTGGGCTAGTTGGTGTGTGCGATTTTGTTTACATATACTACTTGGTGGTAAATGCTGTTTAGCACTGCTTTATATTGCTTAACACATGGCAATCATGCCTCAGGTGGTGCTGCAGGGCTGCCTATGTCAGATGCACATACTACACTCCCTATACATGTTTGAAAGCAGGTAGTGTCAATTTAGGCATCCCTTTTACTATATGTGCGAGTCAGAGAGAGGTATCATTTCCAGGGTTCCTACTGAGCCAGTGTATGTGCTATGCGTTGCCTCTTTGCCAAGGCCAAAGCATACTGGGCACACCTCCTTCTGCCTACTGGGGCAGGCTCAGGTTGTTCATCCTCCGAGTCACGCTCTGCCTGTGATGGCCTTGGCAATGGTGCGGGGCTATTTGGCCCAGGCCTATGCTGGTCCTGCTGCAGCTGTTTCCACAGGATCATATTATGTAGCATAGCACATACCATGACAATTTGGGTACATGTAGTTGGTTGAGTACTGCAAGGCTCAACCAGATGTGTCCAGGCACTGGAACCATGACTTGAGCAGCCCAAACACACGCTCGATTACATTTTGTGTTTGTGCGTGTGCCTCATTATGGCATTCCCTGTTCAGGTGTGAGTGCATTTCTGATGGGTGTCATCAGCTATGGCTCCAGTGCAAAGCCAGCATCCCCCACTAGGTGACCATGTGGGATGTCCCCATTGGCAAATGTCTGGTACAACATCGTCAGATGCCAGATATGGGAATCATGGTACCTTCCAGGGCAGCCAGCACACACATTCAGTATTATGCCCTGGGCATCACACATGACCTGGCAGTTGATGGAGGGGAAGCCCTTGCGGTTGAAGTAGACCCTACCCTGCTCACCGTCTGGTGCTTTGATGCATATGTGCATGCAGTCTATTGCACCCACTACCTCAGGGTATTCCACTATTTGCTGGAAGAGACGCATATTGCTGGCCAATACCTCATGGGAATTGGGGGAATATACATGATCACCGACAGGTGCTGACATGGCATCCAGGAACTGGTGCAGTACTCTGGATGCTGATGCATGTGATATCCCCATGATATCACCAATTGGTCTCTGGAAAGTACCTGTTGCTAATATTCTTAGGCCAACACATACCTTGGTTTCCACTGGGATGGGTTCTCCTCTGTTGGTTCTGTGTGTGAGGCGTGGCCTGCACAGCTCAACAATTTGCTGCAAGAGGTCTCTGTCCACTCTATAGCGCTCCACTATCTCCAGGCCATGTAGCCCCTGGTAGGTTACCCTGGGCCTGTACACTCTTCTCTGTCTCCTCACTGTGGGTTGTCCAGCAGCATTCGCATTGTCACCACCTTCAGCATGTTGCATATGTCGCCTTATAACAGCAATGGCAGCCCCTAACATTTCTTTGTCTCAGTAAAGCTTTTTCAGTTTTCACTTCTATTAGCTTACTGCAGTGTTGCAGTGTCTCTTGAGAGAAACATAACGGACTATTATTTGTAGAGTTTTAAGTGCTGGGCTGGGCTAGTGTACTGCCTGTGTAATTGCCCGATTCTGATTGTTTTCACCTGCTAGCTCTGCTAGTACTCCCTGGTAGCTTCCTACTATTTTTTCTGCTTCCTTTTTCCTTTCTGTTTCCTTGGGGGGGGGGCGGGGCAGCACTGCGCACACAAGCGTAAACACACACACACAGCAACTCACATGCATGCACACATGCTTACACAGACTAAAACTTGCTTATTCTTGTTAAAACGTGCCCACACTGGCGCAAACGCGCTTACAACTCTCTAAACAGCCTTATACATGCTTAATCTGACTTAAACACGCACACTCACGCTTACACGCGCGCACACTGTCTTACTCGGGTTTACAGGTGCACACACGCATGCATACCCGCTCAGCAAGAAACTTTAGTGTTATCCATGGCATACACCTTCACTTTCTTGCCTTTTCCTAGCCTACCTGTTGACACACCTCTTTCAATGATGTGTAAATGACAGCTGACACATGCCACTCTGCTCCAATGAGCTTCACTTCTTTCATACATACCCCCCTCGTGATGTCACCTATCTTCTACTCTATTACTCCCCTTATCCTACTCCTACACTCCACAGATTGTGCTCATTTGTTATGTAAACTTGTGATTCACTACCCTAACCCTCATTTACATAGGATTGCCTACTAATGCTTGGTTAAATCTCTTAAACTGAGCTTCCCCCTTTAGCCACCTCTACTCGGTGGCCATGTTGTCTTCAGCCTGATATTCACTTGCATTGTAAATTCATATTAGCATTAAAATCCACATTTGTGGATCTTTATTATTGATTTTCTGGTTTTTAGAGCACAGCGCGTTTGCGCGGCACTGCGCTACGCTTAAACCCCGGAGATCTGGATGAAAAAAAAAGTTTTTTTTTTTACTTTGCATCACTTAATGTTGCCAATGGCCGTATTTTTGGCCATTGGCATGCTTACTCATGTAAATGCATCCTTTTTTGGAGATGTCACGGCTCCGTTTTGCTATTTGCAGAACCGTACTCAGTTGTCAACTAAGTACATTTCTACAAATAACACTACTCCTGCTTGGACAGATTCGGGTTTCCTGGATCGCAAATTTACCTCATTTGCATAGCTTTCACCTGCAATTGAGGTAATTTGCATATCCAAGCCCTGTCTGTGCAGGACTCGTTTAAGGAGCTCTGTTTCACGCCCCTACCGGCTGTTCCTGGATCGCTCGGCGGACATGTTGGCTGCATGGAGTCTTACTCTACTCTTAGACTCCATGCAAGCCTTCGTGAATCCAACCCTTTGTATAATCCTGTTTGGAGCTTTTCTCCCTGGGCCTCCACTGAAAATGGACATATATCCAGATAGACTAGCCAGGTCAACAAATGTAAAATAAAAAAATAAATAAATTGCTATTAGTACATGGCAACATCCATTTGTGTTTCTGACTTCATATTCCTGAGTAATGGTATGTTGCAACCAGTGGCGGCTGGTGACTTCAAATCAAAGGGGGGCTGCAGGAGACAGCTGAATGGGTGAGGTCAATGGGAAGGGATGCAGCCAACTAGAAAGGGGAGAAGCTATGCTCAAAACCACAAAAACTAACTTTAATTAAATACGCTGCCCTGGGTGCCAAACCGTCATTATGAGAGTTCAATCAGGACAAAATGAAGTGTAGAAGAAAAAAATATTTCAGTGCATTGGCTGCATAACAGCTTACTTAATATTTAGATGGAAACAAAAAGGTTGTGAGGCATGAAAAAAAATACTTTTTAAATAGATTACTGGAATGTCAGACAAAATCAAGTATAAGAAAAACAAGCAGCACTCAACTCAAATCACTTCTCTTTGCACTGCAGTTCTAATTATAATTTATATTCAGCTTTATTAAAGTACCAAGTAACATGCTGAAAGTAGCAATCTCTGTGATACCCCCATTTGTAAAAATGTTTCTTATCCAAAAAAGACCTGCTGCCTGACAACTATCTATCTACTTGTTTCATGGGGAAAACATGATAAAAGTAAAAAATGAAAAGCAAACAAGAAACAAGCTCAAGATACATTTCTTAAAGGATTACTGTACAGGTTATGGACCACACACGATAGATTGGTATTCTGTTTAGTTTATGGGTAAAGCCTGCAGACATGACTGGAAGCCTCCACCAAGTGTAATGAGCTTCTTAAAATAATGTAATCCTGTCCTTTATTACAAATACTGCCATATGCATTTCAATACCCAAGGCTTATACATTATCTAGTTATGTAGGTATTCTCTGCATGGCAACAACAGAAAGGCTTTCAGTGTTGGCAGTTCTTTAACAGTATGCTTATTAAAGCTTACTTGCATCTTACAATCTCAGACAAGCTTACCTGATGGTCATTAAAGCATTGCAACTTAAACACAGAGCAACAGACACTTTCTGAGTAATAATAAGCATAAATCAACAGTACAAAACTATAAAAGAAACCAGACCATTCTGCAAAATCAAGGACAGGTGAAAAACTAGTGTAGTTCTTGTGTCTGCCTTGCATGGGGGGATACTCTGCACATTTACACTGCATAACTGCTCCTTGCCTTGTTTGGACACATCCAGAGTCACTACATGGGGGAGTGGAGTGCAACAATAAGTCACAATTTGAAATGTCTCTGGCTGACTGTGATGGCCCTGACAAATTTGTCATACATCTCAACCTCAGAGCAAGAAATCTGGACAAAGCCAAACATAGAAGTGGGACAAAGGCCCAAAAATAAAGAAAATGTTTAAATATTGCTCTTATAAACTTAGAAAGATAATAGAATTTGTATGAATTTTCTGAAGGGTATAAAATCTAAAACTCAAATGTCTGCCATTATTTTCTAACTTCACTCTTTAATGATTTGCCAATAATTTGCAAAAAAAATTTTTTATGAAAAATGGACCAAAAATGTGATGCAAAAATATAAAATAGCCACACAATACAGCTAGGAACCTGTCAAAGAAGGGACACTTTTTTAATATCAGTACTGCTAACTTGAGCAGCTGACAAAATAAAAGAATCTACATGCATTTCTGAAATAAAAGTAGTCTTTAACTCTGATTACTACAGTTATTTCTTAAATGTAACCCCTCCACGTTTTCTTCAAAAATTCCTATTTTGCGGAGGGATTATTAGGGGAAGAGCAACATTTTGAGCCAAATTCGGGGACAGTTGAGAGGTTTGGCTATGCCTAATTCTATAAAGCAATTTACTTGCATGTACCTCTCAACCTGTTAATGCAATAAATCTGGACAAGGCCAAATATATTGGGGGAACATATAAACAGTACTAAAAATTGCTCTTGTATAAACTGAGACAGTTGATAGAATAACAGGTCTTACTTTAGCATGCATTTTTCTGAAAGTTACTAAGTCTGAAACTCAGTGTCTATCATTATTTAGTGAATTAATTCCTAAAAGATTTGCCAGAAAACCACAAATTGTATGAGGAACAAACCAAAAATAAGAAGCAAAAATCTATCATTCTGTGACAATCTGGACAGTTGGGAGGTATAGTTCAGCTGGGGCTGTCTGAGTTTGCTACCCTTCCCCCTCACAAAATCATGGTCGAATGGAGCCTCCCCCTGCAGCCATTCCAATGAACCATTA
>NC_056732.1:862722775-862837775 GCF_019279795.1 Protopterus annectens | reverse complement strand
AGGAAGACAGACAAGACAGCATACAGGGGCAGTATATGACACATGAGGGGGTAAACAGCTTGAATGAGGAGGGGTGTTTGGAAGTCGGAAGCCCATGAGCCCCCAAATGGAAACAGTGGGACTGAGGTCCCCACCTATGGACAGTCACCACTGCACCTTCACGGCCCCGAAGGTGGCTGTGCTGGGTGCTGGGTAGGAGGGGCAGGCTGACCCTCTAAATGCACCATGAGGCCCTCAAGTTGGCATAGCAGATCTTCAAACTCCCTGTGTAGCTCACTACACACCAAGTCTCAGACCTGAGTATGGGTGACAGTTTCCTGTCTGCACCCACTCCCAGGGGGGTCCCAGGGGGGTGAGCCCCATCCACTGAAGTGGTTCCACCCAAAGGTGGTGAAGGACCATCGAATGAAGAGGTCCTGGGGTGGGTCCCAGACATGCTGTAGCCCGGTGCCATGGCCAGATGAGGTGGGAGAAGTGGGTCTACTGGCACCGGCCTTCCCAAATGTGCTATGGTGTTGCAGTTTTAAAACATATGTGGGCTACTAATAATCAACACATTCCAGGATTAGTTATACTACCAAGCATAGATATTCCCATTAACCCAAAACACCAGATTTGGTACAGATGCATAGCAAACAGAACACATGCATATATGGAACCACAGTGGCCATTACAATGACATGAAGGTTACATTCATAGCAACAGTCCATCAATGATTTTATTTCAACATGGAACATTAATAGAAACATATTTCAATATTTATTGAACAATAGGACATATGTCCCAACATTAGGTTTGGTGTAAACATAACCATTGATTTGTGTATTTAGATTATTGTTGCAGATATGGTGGGGCAGAGAGAGAGAGATGTCAATTAACAACTTATATATCCATGCAGTTCTCACAACTTTAATGCTCATTGCTCTACTCATTAAGGTACAGGTATTATTACACTACCCTATGGCCTTGGTTTGGCCAGCGGTATGTTTTTAAACAAGTGTATACGTCGACTGTCTTATACCTAAGTTCTACATATATTACCTGGTATACCTGTGGAGGGAATGTTTGTTAAGAATACCTATTTCTACACATATTCCCAGATTCCGACTTAATATTATGAACATACCTCTCAATCTCTTATTGCACACACTTTGCTCAAAGCTTGTCAACATGGGGGTGGAAATGGGACATATTTTGAATATTGCTCTCATAAACTTCGAGGGCTTTTAGAATGATGGGATTTGTTTTCATATACATTTTCTGAAGGTTTTGAGGTCTGAAAATCAAATGTATGTCATTATCTGCTGACTACAAATATGAGATCATTCCACTGATTTGCCACGGGGACAGGGGAACAGGCAGAAAATATGAGCCAATTATCTGAACATTCTGAAAGGATGTGTACAGATGAGAGGTAGGATTATGTATACAACTTACTACCACTCCCATTATTCAAACCATGGCTGTGTCTGTTAACAATACAACAATTTAAGTCACAGTACAGTGTGCTATTTGGATAATGCTGTCTATCTCTTCAGTGTTTTCTGTCTAAGTCTCTCGGATATTGCTGTCTTTCTCTTCAGTGATTCCTGTCTAAGTGTCCCTCAATTGTACAATCTGACCTTGTAATTACAACATTCTTATACAGACATTCATAGACATATTTATTATTTAGCACAGTGTGGGTAACAGTGGTTAATACTACATTACTATTCAGAGAATGCAACACTAAAAATGCCATACGATACTAGAGTAAATACAACCAGTCCAGGATTTAGAGCTTTACTGTCAGGCAGTTACAGTTTTATTTAAATATGACCTATATGGGACTATAACTGTCATATTGTCTGGTTTATTCAGTACAACCCATACACAAAATCGTTTTTATACAGGCAGTTGACGTTCTACTACTTTTATATTTATTTGGTATGACTATTACAAGCAGGATTGTTACTCACCAGCCTCGTGGTGCAGCTTTTGCAGCCTACTCACACGGCTTCCTGATTCACAGCCCGCTCAGCTGCAGCTGTATGAGAAATAGAGAAATATTTAGTCATACCTATCTATCATATACACAGGCTGGACATTATTAAACAGATACTGGTATAAGTACTTACACACTGTTGGGACATCACCCCTCTACCTACATTCCTGGATCCACTGATCCAAGAGCTCCCTCGTCCTCCGTTTCAAGTTGGCATAGTGATGCCTGACCTGCTCACCAGTCCGAGGGATATCAGTGCCACTGGTAAGGTCATGGGCAAGATGGTCCCAGGCTTTCGCTTTATATTGGGAGCCCTGGTACTGGCCCTGCAGCAGTCTCTCGTCATGTTTTTTTTACCAGGAGTTCTACTATGACCTTGGACTCCTGGATGCCCCAGCACTGCACTCAGAAGCACAATCCTTCTCCAACTCCAGCCATGGTACCTACAGTGGGAAGCTGCAAGCAGTTATGAGCTGCATTCCAGCCTCTGGAGTTTAAATACGGCTGATTTCCTGCCCTTTGCCATAATTGGATGGTTTTGAATATGTTGAGCTAAGCTAAGCTATGGGCAAACCTGCTTAGCTATGGTTGACATTACTTAAAGGGGCAGATTCAGCACTGCTTACCAATGGGCAAATCCATTTAGCTAGGCTACTCATTGCTTAGCTGTCATATTTACACAATGCTTACACCTGGGAAGCACAGCTGTGCAATGCTTAGCATTGCTTATTTTTCATTTTATAGACTATCTGCTGTATGGCATTAAATCATCATTCATCACATATTATAAATTTGTTTACTGTCCCTGACATGTCCCAATGTGCTTTCATTACATTTATTCATGTGTGACTTTACTGTATGGGACAATTGTCTTTATATGGGGATTTAACAGCTTTATTACACTGACACATCACATCTAGAATTAATTCAGTGCTCTGGTTGACAACTATATGTTATTTAGTTGGAAATACAAAAAAAATTGTTAATGCACTGCTGTCACATTTAAAATGTGAATTGGTTACAGTGGGGTTTGAACCAGGAATGGTTGTACACAAAGTGTATGCTCTAATCACTACACTATTGCAATATTGCTTATGTTTGATGTCTCTTGCTATTTAAATTCTTGTGCTGTTTAAGCTGGCCTAAGTGCAGCTAAGCAACGGGCACACCTGTGCAGCTATGCTTAAACTTTATCGCATTTATAAAAAAAAAAGTTTTGTTGTGTTGTTTTAGCTATACCCTTCAAAACATCCTTGCTAATGCTAAACCTGTTATTTTATCAGCTTTCTGCTTTAAGGTGGGCACACCTCTCAACCTCTTGGAGCAAAAACTGTGGACAAACCCTAAAATGATGGGGTGACAAATAGGGACACATTTTAAATATTGCTCTTACAAACTTTTAGACAGTTGATGATAGATCTTGCATTAGCATGGATTTTCTGAAGGCTGTGGAGTCTTTTAAGCTCAAATGTTTGTCATTATTTAATTACTGCATTCCTCAGCTATTTTCCAGACAGGTACATATTTTAGGAGGAATACACCAAAACACGGGACAAAATTGTGGACATTCTGCGAAAATTTGTAAAGTTGAGAGGTATCCTGATGTGTTGAGGGTGTTATGAGCATTCTCACTCATTTTAATTGCTGAAAGACAATTCTAGAGTACAGGGGCATGTGTATTGTAAGAGCTCTACTCTCAGACACAACCCCTGCACTCGTTCAAGGCTCTGTCTTAGTTTAAGAGCACAGGCAGTGTACCTTCATAAATATGCAAGGTGCGCTGCCTTGCTGTGCAGGAGCAGTCTCTGCCATGCAGGAATAACTTATTCCTGCATGACTGCTTGTTGAATCCCAGGGATATAGTCATGTTTTAGGTGTCATGATTTACACATTTGTAATAACAGTTGCAGTTTTTCAATCCTTACATGTATAGCAGGAAAATGATTGTCTGTGGGACCTGGGTATTCAAACTCCTATGCAGAGCAGGAAAAATGTCCACGAATAAAATACCCTAGGGAAGCCAAGAACAAATGGATGACCAGGTAGGCTGCCTTAATTAAGGTACGGTGGGATGTTGGTGAAGAAACTGGGCTACCGGTAAAGCCTTGAGAAAGGTTGTGCGTACCTGAGCGCTTGTGGTTGAAGGCTGAGTAAAGCCTTTAGAAAGGCTTCGTATACAGGTCGTAGTTCCAGCTGGTCAGGTCGTCTGGTGAGAGTAACCACTAGTGTGGCAGCTAGAAATCAAAGATGAAACACACATATGTTAAAAATACAGCAATTTAAGTCACAGTACAGTGTGCTATTTGGATAATGCTGTCTATCTCTTCAGTTTTTTCTGTCTAAGTTTCTTGGATATTGCTGTCTTTCTCTTCAGTGTTTTCTGTCTAAGTGTCCCTCAGTTGTACAATCTGACCTTGTAATTACAACATTCTTATACAGACATTCATAGACATTTTTATTATTTAGCACAGTGTGGGTAACAGTGGTTAATACAACATTACTATTCAGAGAATGCAACTCTAAAAATGCCATACGATACCAGAGTAAATAAAACCAGTCCAGGATTTAGAGCTTTATTGTCAGGCAGTTACAGTTTTATTTAAATATGACCTATATGGGACTATAACTGTCATATTGTCTGGTTTATTCAGTACAACCCATACACAAAATCGTTTTTATACAGGCAGTTGACTTTCTACTACTTTTATATTTATTTGGTATGACTATTACAAGCAGGATTGTTACTCACCAGCCTTGCGGTGCAGCTTTTGCAGCCTACTCACATGGCTTCCTGATTCACAGCCCGCTCAACTGCAGCTGTATGAGAAATAGAGAAATATTTAGCCATACCTATCCATCATATACACAGGCTGGACATTATTAAACAGTTACTCGTATAAGTACTTACACACTGTTGGGACATCACCCCTCTACCTACATTCCTGTATCCACTGATGCAAGAGCTCCCTCTTCCTCCATTTCAAGTTGGCATAGTGATGCCTGACCTGCTCACCAGTCCGAGGGGTATCAGTGGCACTGGTGAGGTCATGGGCAAGATGGTCCCAGGCTTTCGCTTTATATTGGGAGCCCTGGTACTGGCCCTGCAGCAGTCTCTTGTCATGTTTTTTTACCAGGAGTTCTACTATGACCTTGGACTCCTGGATGCCCCAGCACTGCACTCGGAAGCACAATCCCTCTTCAACTCCAGCCATAGTGCCTACAGTGGGAAGCTGCAAGAAGTTATGAGCTGTATTCCAGCCTCTGGGGTTTAAATATGGCTGATTTCCTGCCCTTTGCCATGATTGGATGGTTTTGAATATGCTGAGCTAAGCTAAGCTATGGGCAAACCTGCTTTGCTATGATTGACATTGCTTAAAGGGGCAGATTCAGCACTGCTTACCAATGGGCAAATCCATTTAGCTAGGCTACTCATTGCTTAGCTGTCATATTTACACAATGCTTACACCTGGCAAGCAGAGCTGTGCAATGCTTAGCATTGCTTATTTTTCATTTTATAGACTATCTGCTGTATGACATTGAATCATCATTCATTACATATTATAAATGTGTTTACTGTCCCTGACATTCCCGAATGTGCTTTCATTACATTTATTCATGTGTGACTTTACTGTATGGGGCAATTGCCTTTATATGGGGATTTCACAGCTTTATTACACTGACACATCACATCTAGACTTAATGCAGTGCTCTGGTTGACAACTATATGTTATTTAGTAGGAAATACAAAAAAAATTGTTAATGCACTGCTGTCACATTTAAAATGTGAATTGGTTACAGTGGCGTTTGAACCAGGAATGGTTGTACGCAAAGTGTATGCTCTAATCACTACACTATTGCAATATTGCTTATGTTTGATGTCTCTTGCTATTTAAATTCTTGTGCTGTTTAAGCTGGCATAAGTGCAGCTAAGCAACGGGTACACCTGTGCAGCTACGCTTAAACTTTATCACATTTATAAAAAAAAAAGTTTTGTTGTGTTATTTTAGCTATACCCTTCAAAATATCCTTGCTAATGTTAAACCTGTTATTTTATCAGCTTTCTGCTTTAAGGTGGGCACACCTCTCAACCTCTTGGCGCAAAAACTGTGGACAAACCCTAAAATGATGGGGTGACAAATAGGGACAAATTTTAAATATTGCTCTTACAAACTTTTAGACAGTTGATGATAGATCTTGCATTAGCATGGATTTTCTGAAGGCTGTGGAGTCTTTTAAGCTCAAATGTTTGTCATTATTTAATGACTTCATTCCTCGCTATTTTCCAGACAGGTACATATTTTAGGAGGAATACACCAAAATATGGGACAAAATTGTGGACATTCTGCGAAAATTTGTAAAGTTGAGAGGTATCCTGATGTGTTGAGGGTGTTATGAGCATTCTCCCTCATTTTAATTGCTGAAAGACAATTCTAGAGTACAGGGGCATGTGTATTGTGAGAGCTCTGCTCTCAGACACAACCCCTGCACTCGTACAAGGCTATGTCTTAGTTTAAGAGCACCGGCAATGCGCCTTCATAAATATGCAAGGTGCACTGCCTTGCTGTGCAGGAGCAGTCCCTGCCATGCAGGAATAACTAATTCCTGCATGGCTGCTTGTTGAATCCCAGGGATATAGTCATGTTTTAGGTGTCATGATTTACACATTTGTAATAACAGTTGCAGTTTTTCAATCCTTACATGTATAGCAGGAAAATGATTGTCTGTGGGACCTGGGTATTCAAACTCCTATGCAGAGCAGGAAAAATGTCCACGAATAAAATACCCTAAGAAAGCCAAGAACAAATGGATGACCAGGTAGGCTGCCTTAATTAAGGTATGGTGGGATGTTGGTGAAGTAGCTGGGCTACCGGTAAAGCCTTGAGAAAGGCTGTGTGTACCCGAGCACTTGTAGTTGAAGGCTGAGTAAAGCCTTTAGGAAGGCTTCGTATACAGGTCGTAGTTCCGGCTGGTCAGGTTGTCTGGTGAGAGTAACCACTAGTGTGGCAGCTAGAAATCAAAGATGAAACACACATATGTTAAAAATACAGCAATTTAAGTCATAGTACAAAGTGCTATTTGGAAAATGCTGTCTATCTCTTCAGTGTTTTCTGTCTAAGTCTCTCGGATATTGCTGTCTTTCTCTTCAGTGTTTTCTGTCTAAGTGTCCTTCAGTTGTACAATCTGACCTTGTAATTACAACACTCTGATACAGACATTCATAGACATTTTTATTATTTAGCACAGTGTGGGTAACAGTGGTTAATACAACATTACTATTCAGAGAATGCAACTCTAAAAATGCCATACGATACCAGAGTAAATGCAACCAGTCCAGGATTTAGAGCTTTATTGTCAGGCAGTTACAGTTTTATTTAAATATGACCTATATGAGAATATAACTGTCATACTGCCTGGTTTATTCAGTACAACCCATACACAAAATCGTTTTTATACAGGTAGTTGACTTTCTACTACTTTTATATTTATTTTTTATGACTATTACAAACAGGATTGTTACTCCCCAGCCTCGCGGTGCAGCTTTTGCAGCTTACTCACATGGCTTCCTGATTCACAGCCTGCTCAGCTGCAGCTGTATGAGAAATAGAGAAATATTTTGCCATACCTATCCATCATATACACAGGCTGGACATTATTAAACAGTTACTCGTATAAGTACTTACACACTGTTGGGACATCACCCCTCTACCTACATTCCTGGATCCACTGATCCAAGAGCTCCCTCTTCCTCCGTTTCAAGTTGGCATAGTGATGCCTGACCTGCTCACCAGTCCGAGGGATATCAGTGGCACTGGTGAGGTCAAGGGCAAGATGGTCCAAGGCTTTCACTTTATATTGGGAGCCCTGGTACTGGCCCTGCAGCAGTCTCTCGTCATGTATTTTTACCAGGAGTTCTTCTACGACCTTGGACTCCTGGATGCCCCAGCACTGCACTCGGAAGCACAATCCCTCTCCAACTCCAGCCATGGTGCCTACAGTGGGAAGCTGAAAGAAGTTATGAGCTGTATTCCAGCCTCTGGGGTTTAAATACGGCTGATTTCCTGCCCTTTGCCATGATTGGATGGTTTTGAATATGCTAAGCTAAGTTAAGCTATGGGCAAACCTGCTTAGCTATGGTTGACATTACTTAAAGGGGCAGATTCAGCACTGCTTACCAATGGGCAAATCCATTTAGCTAGGCTACTCATTGCTTAGCTGTCATATTTACACAATGCTTACACCTGGCAAGCAGAGCTGTGCAATGCTTAGCATTGCTTATTTTTCATTTTATAGACTATCTGCTGTATGGCATTGAATCATCATTCATTACATGTTATAAATTTGTTTACTGTCCCTGACATCCCCCAATGTACTTTCATTACATTTATTCATGTGTGACTTTACTGTATGGGGCAATTGTCTTTATATGGGGATTTCACAGCTTTATTACACTGACACATCACATCTAGACTTAATGCAGTGCTCTGTTTGACAACTATATGTTATTTAGTTGGTAATACAAAAAAAATTGTTAATGCACTGCTATCACATTTAAAATGTGAATTGGTTACAGTGGGGTTTGAACCAGGAATGGTTGTACGCAAAGTGTATGCTCTAATCACTACACTATTGCAATATTGCTTATGTTTGATGCCTCTTGCTATTTAAATTCTTGTGCTGTTTAAGCTGGCCTAAGTGTAGCTAAGCAACGGGCACACCTGTGCAGCTATGCTTAAACTTTATCACATTTATAAAAAAAAAAGTTTTGTTGTGTTATTTTAGCTATACCCTTCAGAATATCCTTGCTAATGCTAAACCTGTTATTTTATCAGCTTTCTGCTTTAAGGTGGGCATACCTCTCAACCTCTTGGAGCAAAAACTGTGGACAAACCCTAAAATGATGGGGTGACAAATAGGGACAGATTTTAAATATTGCTCTTACAAACGTTTAGACAGTTGATGATAGATCTTGCATTAGCATGGATTTTCTGAAAGCTGTGGAGACTTTTAAGCTCAAATGTTTGTCATTATTTAATGACTTCAGTCCTCAACTATTTTCCAGACAGGTACATATTTTAGGAGGAACACACCAAAATATGGGAAAAAATTTTGGACGTTCTGTGAAAATTTGTAAAGTTGAGAGGTATCCTGACGTGTTGAGGGTGTTATGAGCATTCTCGCTCATTTTAATTGCCAAAAGGCAATTCTAGAGTACAGGGGCATGTGTATTTTGAGAGCTCTGCTCTCAGACACACCCCCTGCATCCATACAAGGCTCTGTCTTAGTTTAAGAGCACAGGCAGCGCGCCTTCATAAATATGCAAGGTGCACTGCCTTGCTGTGCAGGAGCAGTCCCTGCCATGCAGGAATAACTAATTCCTGCATGGCTGCTTGCTGAATCCCAGGGATATAGTCATGTTTTAGGTGTCATGAGTTACACATTTGTAATAACAGTTGCAGTTTTTCAATCCTTACATGTATAGCAGGAAAATGATTGTCTGTGGGACCTGGGTATTTAAACTCCTATGCAGAGCAGGAAAAATGTCCACAAATAAAATACCCTAGGGAAGCCAAGAACAAATGGATGACCAGGTTGGCTGCCTTAATTAAGGTATGGTGGGATGTCGGTGAAGAAGCTGGGCTACCGGTAAAGCCTTGAGAAAAGCTGTGCGTACCCAAGAGCTTGTGGTTGAAGGCTGAGTAAAGCCTTTAGAAAGGCTTCGTATACAGGTCGTAGTTCTGGCTGGTCAGGTCGTCTGGTGAGAGGTACCGCTAGTGTGGCAGCTAGAAATCAAAGATGAAACACGCAGAAAAAACAGGCAAAACAACGTAAATCTGGCTCGGCTAAGGAGCTCTGCTCGCCGTGGTGGCAAAAAATCAACATAGTCGAAGTTCAGATTCTAGAAGGTCATACTTTATTGAAGTAAAAAGTACCAGAAGTACAATCACCATCAAAGCGTAGTTCTTTAATGGAAAGAATGATCCTGAAGATTTCCTTTTATAAGAGTACCTGGTGGTGTGTCAGTGGGAGCCAATCAAGTGTGGGTGAAAAAACCTTTATTGTGATTGGGCACGACAACTTGACATCACACCTTACAATCTGATAGGTTAGATACCCTGAGCCAGCTCATACGTGTTAGTAGAATCACTCTAAACCTACAATAGTGAAGTTCAGAGATTAGCTAAAATTAGCTAAAAATGTAGTTAACTAAAAAAAGTCTTGCTCGAAAAAAAAAATTCAACCCTTGCTGGTAAAATACATTTTTAGTCTACACTTTTCAAAATCTTCATCAAGATGGAGGACGACCTAAAAGAGCATAATAAGCAAAACCGAGCGTACTAGAGAAATAGCAACAACATGTATGTAAAATAACATGTATGTAAAATAAGAAGCAGGCTAGAAAACCATAAAAATATGACCAAAAAATAAGAACCAGGTTAGATATCCAAAAAATGAGATACAGAAACTAAAAAGAGAAACAAAATAGTGTAAAATTCACTAATGTATTAAGATATGGAACTGAATGAGGGCTGTTAATTAAAAAAACAATCTAAAAAAGGCACTGATATGTAACCTGAAAAGCTAGAAAGACCCGAAAAAAAACAGCAATACTGAACCATTGTAGAAAACATGAAAGACATGAAAGACAAAAATATATATAAATAAATGAACCATTGACCAAAAACAAATGAGTCCGAATTCACCAGGGGAAGTATCAGACCATGGGCTGGAGGTAGACTGGTGAGATCAAAACTGGCTGTCGCACAAAAGGTAACATTTCGTCAGTAAATCTTTTAGGGTGTAGAGGGAGTTGACCGTCTTGCCCACATAGAAAGTGATGCATTTGGTGCACACTGCCCTGGGGCAGGAAAAGCCTGCGGCACCACTCATGTGTCTACAGTAGTGGCAGGGAGGCTCACTGTAGGCAAAGGTACCAGGGTTGTCAAGTTTAACTTGGCAGGTTAAACTTGACAACCCTGGTACCTTTGCCTGCAGTGAGCCTCCCTGGCAGGTTAAACTTGACAATGTTTAGTGCTTCCACAGTGTACATTCCCTATGGTAGACTGACTGTTCTGCATGATGCTACACCTTGGCAGGTTAAACTTGACAACCCTGGTACCTTTGCCTGCAGTGAGCCTCCCTGCCACTACTGTAGACACATGAGTGGTGCCGCAGACTTTTACTGCCCCAATGGCAGGAGACACTACACACCTAATGTCAGAGGCGACTGCAATGTCACAGGAGTGGTTTACAGGGCAGCGTGCACCAAATGCAACGCTTTCTATGTGGGCAAGATGGTCAACTCCCTTAAAACGAGGATAGCAAAACACCTGCATGACTTAAAATATTTGAAAGTGACAAACCAGCTGGCAGTGCATGCTCTCAGGAACCTAGGACACAATACATTCAAATTTCATGTTCTTGAACACATCCCTAAATCCCCACTAGGTGGGGACCAAACTCGCTGCTTGAGAAGAGGGAACTCGAGTGGCAAATATGTTTGCAGGCATGGAAAAGACCAGGCCTTAACTATGCAGAATCTTTGACCCCAGTTTTGTATCTCAGAAAGATACAACACCGTATACCACAACCTCTACGCCTGGACCTCTAAAAGATTTACCAACGAAATGTTACCTTTCGTGTGTCAGCCAGTTTTGATCTCAACAGTCTACCTCCAGCCCATGGTCTGATACTTCCCCTGATGAATTCAGACTCATTTGTTTTTGGTCAATGGTTCATTTATTAATATACTTTTTGTCTTTCATGCTTTTCATGTTTTCAACAATGGTTCTGTATTACAGTTTTTTCGTGACTTTATAGCTTTTCAGGTTACATATCAGTGCCTTTTTAGATTGTTTTTTTAATTAACAGCCCTCATTCAGTTCCATATATTAATACATTAGTTTCTATTGATATCCATTATCTAAGAAATTTTCACTATTATGTTTCTCTTTTTAGTTTCTGTATCTCATTTTTTGGATATCTAACCTGGTTCTTATTTTTTGGTCGTATTTTATGGTTTTCTAGCCAGTTTCTTATTTTACATACATGTTATTTTACATACATGTTGTTGCTATTTCTCTAGTACGCTCGGCTTTGCTTATTATGCTCTTTTAGGTTGTCCACCATCCTGACGGAGATTTCGAAAAGTGTAGCCTAACAATGTATTTTACCAGCAAGGGTTGAATTTTTTTTTTTTCCCAGCAGGACTATTTTTAGTTAACAACATTTTTAGCTAATTTTAGCTAATCTCCGAACTTCACTATTGTAGGTTTACAGTGATTCTACTAACCACATATGAGCAGGCTCAGGGTATCTAACCTATCAGATTGTAAGGTGTGATGTCAAGTTGTCGTGTCCAATCACAATAAAGGTTTTTTCACTGACACACCCCCAGGTACTCTTATAAAAGGAAATCCTCAGGATCACTCTTTCCATTAAGGAACTACGCTTCGATGGTGATTGTACTTCTGGTACTTTTTACTTCAATAAAGTACGACCTTCTAGAATCTGATCTTCGACTACATTGATTTTTTGCCACCACTGCAAGCAGAGCTCCTTAGCCGAGCCAGATTTATGTTGTTTTGCCTGTTTTTTCTGTGTGTTTCATCTTTGATTTCTAGCTGCCACACTAGCGGTTCCTCTCACCAGACGATCTGACCAGCTGGAACTACGACCTGTATACGAAGCCTTTCTAAAGGCTTTACTCAGCCTTCAACCACAAGCACTTGGGTACGCACAGCCTTTCTCAAGGCTTTACCGGTAGCCCAGCTTCTTCACCAGCATCCCACCGTACCTTAATTAAGGCAACCTACCTGGTCATCCATTTGTTCTTGAAATCCTTACATGTGTGAGAGAAATATATTATGAAACACATGAGGAACAAATCATGTTATTGCTGACAGAAACATGGCTTATAGAAATCATTTTGAATCAAGAAGGTTTATTTGATGACACTGAAGGGATGAGAAGTGGTGGACAGTTGGTGACAGGAATACACATAGAGACATAATAAGAAATTAGTTTATGGCACACTTCTGCACATATTGTGTTGTGTTACTCTTTGCTTTGTCATCATAATTATTCAGGAAAGATCTATTCAGGACAGTATTCCCAATAAGGAACAAGCAAATTAAAACATGGCATGATATATATATATATATATATATATATATATATATATATATATATATATATATATATATATATGTATATATATATATGTGTGTTGTGTTGTGTGTATATATATATATATATATATATATATATATATATATATATATATATATATATATTTGTTTTTTTTTTTTGTTAAGAAAATGTTTTGGCAACAGTTACAGCCACTGGAGTCATACAAAGCATTCAAAAACATTTTTCAGATATCCGTATTTGAACTTTGACAATGTACAAAGACAAATCTACAGGTATGAGCATCATTTAACGACACCACATAGGAACTCCTATTTTCCAAACTTCAAATATGACAACAGATTGAACAAAAGAGAATGTATGCATTACTCCATTGCCCTCTTGACAATTGTAGGATCACATACCATGTACATTACATCCATTAGCCTAATAAATATGAAATAGTAAAAAGGAACTATTAAGTAGACTTACAAGTAACGATGGTGAGTTTCATAGAGAAAAAGACAAACTTTCCCTATTTTTCATAAACAGAGGTTATGATAGTGTTTGGTTAAACAAAATATCTGAGGAGGTAGAGGTTTTGAGATCTAGTGTTGCACGTCCGATTTTGTATTTTTCCACTTTGAATTTTAATTCTAAGTTTATTTCTGGTCTTGGAAGTGGAAATAATTTTAGAAGTGAAACCTATCACAATAAAACATCTACTAGTGTTGATAATTATAGGTTAGCTTTTCCTATTCCAATATCTAATCAGATGGGTTGGATTAGAGGTATTATTTCTAATAACTGGAAGGTCATACTTGGTAATACAGAATTATGTTCAGTGATTGGGAAAATGCCATTATTTACATACAAAAAAACTAAGAGCATTAAAACTATAGTTGAAACAGTCAAGCAAGTTGAGAATGAGGTAGGCTGTCACGGTACCTTTCCATGCAACAATTGCAAGCAATGTAGATATATATCTGGTAATAGTACTATTTTCTTCAAACATCTTGGAAAGACGATTTATAGTAAAGGACACTACACTTGCAATACACAATTTGTAGTTTATGTAGCCGTGTGTGATTCCTGTGGAGAATTCTATGTAAGCAAAACTATAAGGGCTCTACATAAACGCATTTATGAACATGTGTTGGCCATTAGGAAGAAGGATTTATCTAATGCTTTAGCCAGACATGCCTCAGTATGTAATGTTTTTAAAAAGTTTAGGTTTTCCGTTTTGGAAAGGGTGGAATATCACTCATTTGCTGGGAATTACAAGGTGTATTTGGAGTGTAGGGAAGCATTTTGGCAAATTCTGCTGAACGCAGATCAGCCACCTGGGTTGAATGATGTTATTAACATCAAATGTTTCCTACAACTAAATAGAATATAAATCGTTATATGTATTTTCAGTACAAATGGAAAAATCATATAGTTTTATTTTAATTACTATGTAATTCAATGAAGTTTTTATTGTTGTGTTTAATTGATTGGTTGTATTCAGACCATGTGATTTAACTTGTGGGTATTTATATATGTGTTGTCTTGTGATAACCTTCTCTGATGAAGTTCATTTGTCATTAAATGTGAACGAAACGCGTAAAAAGAAGGCTTCTCTATTTGCCATTTTGTCTATATGTGTTGCATGTAATTAAATATATTCTGACTACATTAAAATTAAGAAAAAGGGAGTGATAGGACAGTGGTGAAAAACGGGACAAACAGAGGGCGTCACACAGAGAAATGAATGTAGCTATTTGATGGTGGGTGGTGGTACAGCACCATAGCTATCCTCTTTTTCAGAACATAAATGTAGTATTGTGCCCACAATTTTATGACAATTTGTTTGGGGACAGGTGCCCATTTTTTATTTTTTTGGGAGAGAGTGTAATGTTGGGGAAGACAAGAATGAGAGAGTCAGGTTGGTAGGTTAGGTTAGGAAGCAAGCACAGGCATATAGGAGTCACAAGACAGACAGGGATGGTGATGGACACAAAGCTTTGGGTGACACCATGATTGAAGATTGGTAGGGGATTTCAGAGGCGTATCCACATCCAGCTTGAAAACACTGAGAATCTAGTCCTCACCCTTTAGAACTGTCATCACTGTCTCCTGTGTCACTTACCTGGGTCAGTGTCAGATGTGGAATAGTTTTGGCATTATGATGCAGGACTTTTTCAGCCCTACCATTTTAGGATCTGAAGCCCCATTCCATAATGCCCTGCACAAGCCCTGTCAGTTCCTGATGGGTTACAAAATCAACATTTTAATTACTACTGCTTCCAAATGTCCCTCTGAACCAGCAGCTGGGGCAGAGCTACCTGACACAGGTGGATAATATAGGGGGGAAGTTATGGAGGCACTGAATGGTTGTGACCCAGATGTGCTGGGCGTTTGTGCTGCTAGTGATGGTGCAACCACAGCCACCTATGAAGGTATGGTGAACCAAACCATATTGGTCAGTCTACTTTCCTGTGCTGATGGTCATCTTGTTTTCAGTAGTAATGTATTATAAAAAAATATACATTCACACACACACATATACACACATACATATAAGTTTACTATCAAAATAATGAAAAGCACCATACCGTCTGTCAGAAGGTCAAACGGAAAGGTGCAAAAAAAAAAAAAAACTGGGAATGCAAATCCTGTTGAATCTGCAATGTTGACACATAGCTTATGTTCGCAGTTCTGAGCATGGGTGTTTTGAATTGGATCACATTACAGTAGGGATCAGGAAAATTACAACTTTCCTCACTTTGGTGCGATCTTGGAGTTAGAATACATAATTAGCATAGGTATGGGGGGTGCAGGGGGGGCTTGCCCTCCTGCAAATCAGTAGAAATATGTATGAATTTAAGATGGTGTATTTTTTGGATGTTGAGCGGTCCAGTTAATGTTGAATGCAAGTCTTGTCTTCCGAATGAAATGACATTCTCAGCAGTCTGCTTGATGGTGTTTATTGTTCCAGTTCGGGGATGAGAGTACTTTCAATATTTTGATAGTAAATTATACATATATATATATATATATATATATATATATATATATATATATATATATATATATTGTTGTGTCTTTCGGCTTTTCTCGGTTAGGGGGTCAACACAGCGGAACTCCTGTCCGCTAATGATTGGCAGTTGATTTTTACGTGCTGAGTTGCCAGCCCTAATGCACATCCTTCCACGAAGGTACACTCATTCACGCATGGATCCACGCAGAAGACGCTCTAGCTGAGAGTTGAATCGGTCAGCGTCTTACTGTGAGGTATATATATATATATATATATATATATATATATATATATATACATATATATATATATAGGGCGGGGGACACAAAAAAAGAGAATTTGATTAATGGCATGTTACTTTGTTTATTATTTCAATGCATAAACCAATATAAAAAATATATAAATATACCTTGAACACATTCAGATATGATGGGAAGGCATTACTGCATCATACAATCAATCACTCAATCAATCATTCAATCAAAATGGTATGGTATGATATCACAAACAGAATCATATATTTGACTATGCCATATCAGAAATATGCTTTCAAAGTTAATAACTGCATTTGCAAAAGCTGAGTTGTAATTGTCATCCAGGATTGTAATTAATATCTTATAAACCGTATCCTGTGAAAACATCTAATGTCTGTTCCTGGGTACTGAACCCACCCAAGCTGATGCAATCACTGCCTAGTGCAATTATCAAGAGCTATTGTAGCAGGCATGTATGCTTGATATAAAAGTTAAGGTATGCCTGCTCATGATGATATACAGTGATGGGGTAAAAAATACTTCTCTGCCTTGGATTCAGCCCTGATGCATACTTATCATGTGATGCTATAAGGCAAGTTAGTCTCTCTTGATGAACATCATGGTTTGCTGCTTTCTCTGCTGCAGCTAAACAGTAGAAAAAAAGAATAAATACTATATATAAGCATAATGAATAACTGCATTTGCTGAGTAATTAATGCCATATCATAGATGGGATGGATCAGTATACCTACACAACTGAGGTATATTTGCAGTCCTAAATACATCCTCCCATTGGTTCAGGAGGTTCCACTTGCACTCTTCATGTCATTGTAGGAGTGATGACATTGCTACCCAGTGTATGGGGTGACCATTACACTGAAGGCAAACTTGACCAAGCTATTCTAAGCCTCAGGCTAATACTGAGACCTGGTATCATCTCCCTGCAGCAACCTCTGGATGTAGCACTTCATATGGAGTGATACAGAAAATCCTGGACTCCTCAAAACCCCACCTTTGTACCCTAAATGGAAAACCATCCCTACTGTCTCCAGCCAGTCCATCACTGTAATATCATCTTGAGCAGGCATGCCTTATCTAGATATATGGGTCCGAAATGGAGCCTAAGTCAGATTTTGTATGTACCAGCTTAAACACAAAGATGCACATCTGTGTCAGCTGCATTTGTGCATTTGGAAGCACAGTAATAGCTAGGCAGACACATTGATATTGAGCATATGCAAAAGAAAAAAAGAAGGTGTGAAAATGGCAGTGAGATTTATTCATGCATGGTGCTCAAACTACTGACACATGTTCTAGTGCTAAACAATGGCATGCTTTATTGTGTTTGTTATAAGCATGGTTAGTTGTATGAACAATGGCATGACTTGTGATATATTGGCCTGCTGGGGTTATACACTGGTAAGACTGAGTAGTACCAACTGAGAACTGAACCCATGAGAAAAAGAATGACAGGGTACTTTGAGGTACAGTAATGTAACAATAACTGCAGATATACTCCAGAGATGCCTATATTTCTGTGACTTAAATTAGTAATGGGACTGCATTTCTATGTGAAATGCATTTTTATTTGTAAATAAATTTCAGATTCACGCCATTGCATAACACGAGCAACACATAGTTTCTTAGTTTACATACATAAATACATACCTATGATTTGTGATAACTCAAAATAAATATAACAAAATTATCATGCACAACATACCTATGCATGTGCATTCTACACTAAATATTATCATGTTCATGTTTAATATAATTTACACACATTATACCGGGCTTCTATAGCAACCAGTGATGAGGCATTTGTTGAAATAAACATAGTTATGATACTCTGTTGCATTGATTGTTATCTTCTTAATTGAAATGTTGGGGCAAATGGCATTTTGACCCCCTCTGTAAAATTATCTGTAAAATGCATTCAAAGCCTGCATCACATGTTTTTGTCTTCTAAGATATGTGCACTTGCACCTTGTACCACAGAGAAAATTGTCTGACATACATAATTTATTGACTAAGTATTAGCCAGAGTGCTGATGGCTGCAAAATGGCACCAGGCTAGTGTGTACTACACAAGACAGCCTAAAGTACATGTTTTTGCTTTTTCTTTATGAACTGAAACATGTTTGTGCACTTCTGAGAGAAGTGCAAATACAAAAGACATTTAAAAACAGGAAAATATTAAAGCAAATGAAATCACTGAAAAGATATATCAAGCTATGACCAGAGCAAGAAGTACATTATGGTGACACATTCATCCTTCTCACATCTCCTTGCCACATCAGAACTTAGATTTCAGGCGCATATGACCAGGACTTTAGTTTGTTTGTTTGTGTCTTTCGGCTTTTCCCGGTTAGGGGTCGCCACAGCGGAACTCCGGTCTGCTAATGATTGGCAGTAGAGTTTTACGTGCTGGCTTGCCGGGCTTAACGCACAACCTTCAATGAAGGAACACCCGTTCACGCATGTTGCCACACAGAAGATGCTCTAACTGAGAATCGAACGGGCAACGTCTAACTGCGAGGCGACAATGCTACTGCAGCACAATTACCAGGACTTTAGTTAATGCCAAATAATGGGAAAGGGAACAGACAACAGCTCACATATTGTTACCAGTACTGAGAATAGCTGAGTTTTAAATAACAATGTTCTGACAAAATGTGAGTAAATGTGTATTCAGACCCCATTTGTAAATGTATCAGTTAACTTGATTTGAACCTTTCATCACCTGTTTTATTTTTTAACTCACTTCACTTACACCTTGGGCGCAAATAAAGCTACCTGAGATGTACAATTTCTTCACTGAGTACTCCCCAGAGTGCTGTCTGCCACAAAACAGTGCCAGGCTAGTTTGTGCTGCAGAAGGTAGCTTATCTTTTTTCCTTTGGCAGTTAAATGGGTTTTTGCACTGCAAAGTGGACCACAAATGAAAAAGGCATTCCAAAAAAATGCCCTGTTTTGTAAAGTAACACATGGAAAGGATATGTATAACAAGGGACAAATATTTTATAGCATTAACATGAAACAGTCATCCTTTTCACATCTGCTTGCAAACATCACAGGTAGCATATAGGTGACACATCAAGACTACATGTAGTGGCAGTTGATCTGAATGGGGCACACAGTCATGCTTGCCACAGTATATACAATTACATCAAAGTTTGCAATACATTGTATTAGTGTCATGATGAACACGTGAGAATATGGATAAGTTCTCCAGCAAATATGACACATATGTCAACATAAGTCATGTTACTGCCTTTGTGTTAGGACACTCTACGAAATGTCATATGCCACAAAATATGTAGTACATATTGTTAGAAATGAGAAGTGAATTTACAACAATGCATTTGTACCATCATTTCACAGGGACTACAGGTAACATTTTTATAATTAGTCACTTACTTTAGCCTCTTCATTTTATATACAACATTGGGTAGCAATATTTATTCTGAATCCAGTCATGAGGATATGTGTAAACTGAATTTGAACCCTGCATTGTGAGGTCTTTTTCTTTGAGCTCACTTTACCTACACCTTGTGCCACACAACTAGCTGACAGATGGAATTTCTTCACTTAGTACTGTCCAAAGTGCTGACATAAATGCACTGGCGCCAGTCTCAGTTACACTACTGATGGCATTCTAGTTTAAATGTTTCAGTTTACATTAGGAAGTGAACTGTTGCTCACTGAAAAGGAATGTTGCCTGTCAAGAGTGCACAAATGCAAACTGCATGCAAATAAATGATGCTGGAAAACATGCACACGTGTATACACACACACACACACACACACACACACACACACACACACACACACACACACACACACACACACACACACAGCTAGATAGATAGATAGATATATTAAGTAAAGTAACATTATGAGACATTCCTTTAAAATGAACATTTATGATGTTACCTCAACTTTGTTATCTTCTGTTCTCCTCTCATAACATGCACACTTGCTTTTCATTTCCTATCCTTTTTTGGGGGTTGGCGGGAGTTCTTTATTTACTTATATGTGAATGGATGCATACATTCTTATATTAATATTTGTTTTGTTAACAAATTCATTGTGCTTTTTGGTTCCAGTGGATTTAATATTTTGAATTTTGTTGGACTTATTTCTACTGGATTACCCAGGGGCTTCTCTTTCTGCTTTTTTACAACCTGTTTTGTTAACAATCACTTGTGTCTTAATTGTGTATAGTACATGTCTTTTATATCTCAACTCATAAGGGCTATGGCACCCAAGGTGTCTGCACACTGTAAAAAGGAATACAGTGCTGCAGAGAATGAAGTTTCATCCAGACAATTAAGTCAGCATGGCTGCTTCCTCTTTGAAAGAAACAGTGGTGAAAAGTACTCTTGTGACCATATCTGTAGGCAGACGGTCAACTGTGTGAATGGCATAGGAGGCCATGGCCATATATATCAGAAAATCTGACATAGGGCCATTGCTATAATGATGTAGAACTATGTAGGGCATGTGAACTTGGCCAGGAACATATGGCTCTGTGAGGGCTGCTAATAATCACCAGTGACTGATACTGAGGAGTTCCACAACACTGGCAGAGATCCATGCCACCTCAGCAGAGGGTTCTCACAGATTCATTGACTTGTGTTCTGACATGGAGGACAACACCAGTGTGTATACTACAGAACTTCCAAGTATGCAATACAATGACATAATTCACACTCACTCATTTGGGGTTTAGCTTACTCTCATGAATTCCAGCACCACCCTGTGGGAATAATGATGACTTTGCCCTATTCTTTGCCCATTTTTCATTTATTTATGGTTGCATATATGTGTGGGAAAGTGAAATGCTTGATGCACATTACTGTACCAAGTCCATAGCTGATATTGCAGATATCAGTCGCACAGTATTACTGACATTTACATACACATGAGAAATGTCTCATCTAAGGGACATATAACTACTTGCATATGTGAATAAGCAGTTATCTATTTTTTAACAGGTTCCTGCTTACTTTGGGCCTCAGCTGAGGGTGGAAGATGTTGCATGTTTCCGAAACTGTTTCCTGTCTATCCTGTTATTGCTCTACAATTTTCTGTCATACAATCCATACTAAGACAAACTCTTTTTCTTCTTGGCAGAGGTCTGGCATCAACAGCAGCACCTTGATTTAAAACCTGTTGCATATACAGGTTAATGATGACAACAAAACACCAATAACATTTCTTTTTTCTAAGTGTAATTGTGGCTGTAATCAAAAGAGTTTTGGATTTCAGGGCAAATGGCTAAATTAAGTATATTTTAATACTTTATAGGTTACTGAATCAATCTGCCATGTTGGATTGGTTAATCAGCATGTCATTTGTTTACCTAAGTTGTCAGCATATTCTGCTGTTTATCCTTGTTTTGCAGCTCTACACTAAGCGCAGAGCCCTTTATGGACTACCAAACAGAGCACAGTCATGTGCACAGCATGCCACTGTGCATACATGACAGTTGCACGTAATGTACCCATTCATGAATCTGGCCCACAATTTTGTGGGCTAAAAATGCAAAAGGCCCTGACCTTGCCAATAAGTGACAAAGCACTCTTCTGCAACTTTTCAGCTTCATAGATAAAACTTTCCATAAATGTCAGGTAACATCCTTTACATACATTTCAATGGTCAAGAAATAACTGATATGCATGGATATGCCAACAGCTAGGGTGAAAAATGCAAACAATAAGCCAATAGGCATATTGTGAAATGTAATCTATCAGTAATGTTAAAATAAAGCAATTTGCAAACCAAAATATTGAGCTTTCTGGATCAAAATAGTCTCCCTTACCACTGACTTACACAGTAACCTTTATACTGTGCAGATTCAGCCCTCTGAGCAGTGCAAATATGCAAATGAGATGTTAGCTCAATAGTATTCATAAATTCCACAATCTGCACTAAGTGCTGAACACAAAAAGATAGTGTAAGGGCCTGCATGGTTGTGCACACACACTCTGTCAGTGCAAGGACAAACAATGAGAGGTGATACCTGCTAATGGCTATCAAGTGTGAATGACTAGTCTGACTGCATGGATAATCAGGGTTTCACAGTCAGTCCTCTTTGATGTACACTTACTGAGGGTGTGTCAGAGAGAAGAGACTTAAAAGAAGTTCTGTGATTACATTGACTGACATAGGACAGCAACATTCATTAGATATGTATGAATTGTTTATGACCAGACTTTATGTGTCTTAGGAAAATTTGTCAGTTCTAGGGAAGTACATTATCATTGATACAGATATCAAAAGCAATGCAAATCACATACCAGCAGGGGTGGCTCATGCTATAGGACTGCAGGACTGCAGCCCTACCACCTAGAAACAAAAAGAAAACAATCCGTGAAACAAAAAATTAAGAAAACAAAATATTTTGTTTTCACGAGTCCCATGCGTGGACGCACTCAGACTGCCCCGCAGATGCCCAGGAATCTGTGCAAACTCAGACTGCCTGAGTCAGCAGTCAAGATACAGGGAAGGCATTTCTGCTCTGCAGATGCCCGGGAATCTGTGCGGTGACAACCGCACAGAACAGAGCAGCTCCGGACTGCTTCATCTGCAGACAGGTCCAATCAGGAGAGAGGTGAGGTGAATTTTAAGCTCTCGCAGGGGATTACATTCATCGCTCGGGCTTGGGACTTGGATTTCGAGTGGTTTGGGACTTGTAATGTACTGCTGCTTCATGGATTCGGATGTGTAATGTACTGCTGCTTCATGGATTCGTGTGTGTGTGTGTGTGTGTGTGTGTGTGTGTGTGTGTGTGTGTGTGTGTGTGTGTAAAATGCCCCATGGTTGTGTCATAGGGAATACCTCAGGCTTGAACCCTATACCTTGTATGCAGGTGTTAAGGGCCTGAATTCCCTACCCACCACAATTTGTAAAAAAAAAATTGCAGATTTTTGCCTCATATTTGATCTGTTCTATTCCTCATAATATCTGTGGTTTCTAAATGCTTAAATGCTTCAATGCTTGATATTTGATGGTGCAGTGGTAGAATTGTTGCCTCACAACTGCAGGTTTTCAGGTGTGATTCTTGGCTGGGGTACCTTCTGTGTGGGGTCTGCATCTTCTCCCTGTGTTTGTGTGGGTTTGCTTTTGTCTCCCCCAATGTTACAAAGACATGCCTGCATTATTTCTTCCTGGGCCTCTGCTGAAAATTGTTTTTTTTGTTCCAAGTCAGACTGTCCTGGTTAACAAATGTTAAATAAAATTGACATGCATTTGAATTTCAGACTTCAGGTTTCTGAATGTTTAACTCCTCGCATATTTGATGGTGCAGTGGTAGCATTGTTGCCTCACAGCTGTAGGTTTTCTGGTTTGATTCTTGGCTGGGGTGCTTTCTGTGTGGAGTCTGCATCTCCTCCCTGTATTTGTGCAGATTGGCTCTGATGGCCTGCCATTTTACAAAGATGTGTCTGCAGTATTTCTCCCTGGGCATCTGCTTAAAATTGTTTTTGCTCCATCAGAAGTAAAATTGACAGGCATTTGAATTTCAGAATCATATTATTCAGAAAATACATAGTAACACAACCTTTTATTCTAGCAATTTTCTAAGTTTATAAGATGAATATTTGAAATTTGTCCCTAATTTTGGGACTGTATTCTCCCATTATTGGCTTTGTCTAGGTTTTTTGTGCTAAGGTTGGCAGCTATGGCAATAAATTAATTCACTGAATATGTTTGAAGGCTGTATTCCCTCATTACTGGGTTTGTTTTGTGCTAAGAGGTTGACAGCTATGGTGAGAACTGAATTCACTAAATGATAGCCATTTATGTTTCAGTCTTCTTCTCTTTCACAAAGCAGCTGATTTGGCTTAGTGGTATGTTGCTCTGACTGTTTTGTACAGGGACCTTGGCAGTAAAATATATGGTGGTAACACAGCATTTTTCTTTCACAAAGCAGCTGATTTGGCGTAGTGGTATGTTGCTCTGACTGTTTTGCACAGGGACCTTGGCAGTAAAATATATGGTGGTAACACAGCATTTTATTCTAGCAACTTTCCAAGATTATACAAGCAATGTTTAATGTGTCCCTGTTTTTTGGGATTTTGACCCCCCCCCCCACAATAAATTTTGGCTTTTTCCAGATTTCTTGTGCTGCGAAGTTGAGATGCAGTTGAGTATTGAGTAGATTTTACAAGGAGCTGAGAGCTGCAGGGGAAGTTAAGTTTAGTGCTGCTTATGCTAAGTCTGCTTGCATTGTTAATAGCACAACAGGTTGTGCACTTTCTTTTGATGCAGAAGGCTGTGGGTTCTACTCCCACAAGAGGTGGATGCTGCCATACCAAAACTGTCTTCCTTGGCGAAGATACTAACTATGAGCCTGTTATCAGTTTGCCATCCATTTCCTATTGCAATATTACTAGCTTAAATTTTTTTAATGTAATGTAGGCAATTTATTCCTCAGGGTCAACAGACAATTTATTTTTTGATGAAACCATGAAATATTAAGGTGTTTGCTAGAAGCAACCTCTTCATTAGTTACAGATTTCTTTAATGTGGAATTATTTAGATGACTTTACTTCAGAGATCGTGCATATTTACTGATAATGGTGGACTGTAGAATTGTGCATATTTACTGATAATGGTAGACTCTAGTAGTGTGAGTAGACTTTTATGATGGAAATGTTCTGAACTGGGCAGTTTTGTCAGTATGGGTGCATGAATTTTGTTTCATTGTTTACTGGAAAAATGTTCTGAATTGGGCAGTTTTGTCATTATTGGTGCATGCGTTTTGTTTCATTGTTTAATAAATTTAAAACACCCTCTAACAACTGTACTGTACTGTACAAGGAATATAATTTAGTACAATCAGGAAGGTGTATCAAATAGCACATGTATGTTTCATATGTAAGGGGCTTATGATTTGAAAACAGCCCAGAATTAATCTTTATCTGCCACTGGCAAAATCTATTTTCTTTGAATGTGGGTTTCAATGCTGTTTCAATGAATGTGAGTTTCAAGGGCAGAGAAGTGTTAATGCTAAGCCTGTTTTCATTGTGAGACTGCATTGCTTTGTTTAGCAGATGTCTTAGTGTTTGTGTTGTAAAATGTAAAATAAAACTTTCAAATGAAGTCCAAGTGAAATAGCCAAGTAATGGATCATTGGAATGGCTGCAGGGGGAGGCTCTATTCGACCATGATTTTGTGAGGGGGAAGGGTGGCAAACTCAGACAGCCCCAGCTGAACTATACCTCCCAATTCTCCAGATTTTCAAAGAATGAATAGATTTTTGCTTCTTATTTTTGGTTTGTTCCTCATGAAATTTGTGGTTTTCTGGCAAATCATTTAGGAATTAAGTCACTAAATAAGGACACACTGAGTTTCAGACTTCATAACCTTCAGAAAAATGCATGCTAAAGTAAGACCTGTTATTCTATCAACTGTCTCAGTTTATACAAGAGCAATTTTTAGTACTGTTTATATGTTGCCCCAATATATTTGGCCCAGGTTGAGAGTTACATGCAAATAAATTGCTTTATAGAATTAGGCATAGCCAAACCTCTCAACTGTCCCCGATTTTGGCTCAAAATGTTGCTCTTGCCCCTAACAATCCCTCCGCAAAATAGCAATTTTGGAAGAAAACATGGAGGATTTACAATTAAGAAATAACTGTAATAATCAGAGTTATAGATTACTTTTATTTCAGAAATGCATGTAGATTCTTTTATTTTGTCAGCTGCTCCAGTTAGCAGTACTAATATTAAAGTGTTCCTTCTTTGACAGGTTCCCAGCTGTATTGTGTGGCTATTTTATATTTTTTCATAGCATTTTTGGTCCATTTTTCATAAATTTGTGGGGTTTTTCTGGCAAATTAGTGACAAATCATTAAAGATTGAAGTTAGAAAATAATGACAGACATTTGAGTTTCAGATTTCATACCCTTCAGAAAATTCATACTAATGCAAAACCTATTCTATTATCTTTCTAAGTTTATAAAAGCAATATTTAAAAAGTGTCCTTATTTTTGGGCCTTTGTCCCACTTCTATGTATGGCTTTGTCCATATTTCTTGCTCAGAGGTTGAGAGGTATGACAAATGTGTCAGGGCCATCACAGTCAGCCAGAGACATTTCAAATTGTGACATACTTGTTGCACCCCACTCCCCCATGTATTGACGCTGGATGTGTCTAAGCAAGGCAAGGAGTGGTTATGCAGTGTAAATGTGCAGAGTATCCCCCCATCCAAGGTAGACACAAGTACTACAGTGGCTTTTCATCTGTCCTTGATTTTGCAGAATGGTCTGGTTTGTCATATTTTTGTACTGTTGATTTATGCTTATTACTCAAAGTGCCTGTTGCTTTGTATTTAATTAGCAATGCTTTAATGACCATCAGATAAGCTTGTCTGAGATCATAAGATGCAAGTAAGCTTTAATAAGCATACTGTTAAAGAATTGCCAACATTGAAAGCCTTTCTGTTGTTGCCATGTAGAGAATACTTAACTAGATAATGTATAAGCCTTGGGTATTGAAATGCATATGACAGTATTTGTAATAAATGACAGAATTACATTATTTTAAGAAGTTCATTACACTTGTTGGAGACCTCCAGTCATCTCTGCAGGCTTTACCTGTAAACTAAACAGAATGACAGTCATGTGTGGTCCATAACCTGTACAGTAATCCTTTAAGCAATGTATCTTGAGCTTGTTTCTTGTTTACTTTTCATTTTTTACTTTGATCATGTTTTCCCCATGAAACAAGTAGATAGCTATCAGGCAGCAGGTCTTTTTTGGATAAGAAACATTTTTACAAGTGGGGGCATCACAGAGATTTCTACTTTCAGTGTGTTACTTGGTACTTTAATAAAGCTGAATATAAATTATAATTAGAACTGCAGTGCAAGGAGAAGTGGTATGAGTTGAGTGTTGCTTGTTTTTCTTATACTTGATTTTGACTGGCATTTCAGTAATATATTTAAAAAGTAATTTATTTTTTCATGCCTCACAACCTTTTGTTTCCATCTAGATATTAAGTAAGCTGTCATGCTGCCAATGCATTGAAATATTTTTATTCTTCTACACTTCATTTTGTTTTGATTGGACTCTCATAATGACAGGTTGGCACCCAGGGCAGTGTATTTTAATTAAAATTAGTTTTTGTGGCTTTGAGCATAACTCCTCCCCTTTCTGGTTGGCCACACCCCTTCCTATTGACCCCACCCATTCAGCTGTCTCCTGCAGCTTCTCTTTGATTTTAAACGAATTAGATAAAAAGCTACAAATAAAATCAAAAAGAGCTCTAGGGAATAACTACAAACACTACAATGAAACAACCGTTTAATGAAGCACTTTTCATCACCTACTATGAGGTAACTTCTTCAGATACTTAACAAGTGAATAAAAGCAGTTATATAACAACACTAGTCACATGGTCAACATGAAAATCAGATCAATACATCGCAAAATAGTGCTGGAATAAAGCTTTTTGAAAATCACTTAAGATACTAAATTACATAAAAACTATGTGTTCCTATATCATTACAAATTAAATTAATTACATTTAAATTTTATCACCCACCTATATTAATACAACTTAGTAAAAAATGTTTTTCATTTTCTAAACATCTTTTTCCAAACATTTTTAAAACATGAACTTTGTTTAAGGCACCAACCAATGATAGTGTAAAAAGCTAGTTGGGGTGGAATTTATTTTGTTATATATGAAACTAAGAACATGAAAAAAATATATGTGTAATTGAAAACCTTATCTGTCCAAACTTTTAAGTTTGAGAAGACAGGCTATATTACAATGCTCATTTAAACCAGGTTCGACAAAGGCATTAGATCTTATTTGCCATGACAATTCATGTTCTTCAAGTAATAAGTTTAAAGGGCCACCTCGGATATTATGCTGTATTTGGTCTATTGCCCTAAATTTGAATGTGTGGCCTACATGTGACATACTATGTTTAACCAATGCATTGTCTAATTTGTTACTGGTTAAAGCATAAGTATGTTCATAAATTCTGTCTCGGAGCCAACACTCCGTTTTACTTTTGTAAAATGCTTTACATAATGAGCATGTAGCTACATATACAACCAATTTAGAGTTACAATTCAACTTATACTTTGATATTTTCTGTCATTGATAAAAAATGTATCGCCTGTGGTAATGAATTTACACATATTACAACAACCACAAGTAAACATACCCACTTTTCTACAAGTGTCTTTTTGTTTATGTGACTCAAGAATACTCTTTAAGTTCTTTCCTCTCCTAAAAATAATTTTAAGGGACGTTACTAAATTTGCTTAATAGTGATTTGTCTTGTTTAAAGAGTTCCCAGTTTTTATACAATATGAATCTGATGAAAGTACTATCAGTACTAAATGTGGTAATAAAACTACATTCAAACCTCATAGCTCTGCTGTTACTTGATGACTCATTATATTCCAGGTCTAATAAGTTTTCACTGGGGGGGGCTAGAGTTAAGTAAATTTATTTCCCCCAAATGTTCACTTCCGCACAAGATGGGAGTAATTGCTCCATTGACTCTTTCCAAATGGACCTCCCTATATAGTGTTTCAATCAGGTCTAAAGGGTACCCTCTTTGTTGAAACATTTTTTTGAGTACCTTACACTCTTCCACAAAGTCACTGTCAAGGGATACCATCCGGGCAGCTCTAATCATTTGGCCCTTGATTATAGCCCATTTTTGAGTTAAAGGATGTGAACTTGAAAAGTGTAAGAATGAATTGCAATATGTGTTTTTTCTGTATATTTTCGAAATGTATCTATTGTTGACAACATCCTTAACTAAATTGATGTCTAAGTAATCAATGCTATATAACTGAAAGTTGAATGTGAATTTAAGAAAACTAGTTGAACTATTAATGTAGTTTAAGAAATTACTCGCTGATTCAGAATTACCATGAAACATAATAAATCTGTCATCGAGGAAACGTGTATAGTACAAAATATTGGACATCTGTTCGACATTGTTGAAAACATGATGTTTTTCCCAATACACCATAAAGGTGTTGGCAAAGCTTGCACCGCAAGGTAAGCCCATTGCTACACCGCACTTCTGCAAAAATAATTTGTTTTGGAAAGAAAAATAGTTATTAGTAAGAATGATGTCTAAAAGAGTTGTCACTAAATAAATTTCTTGACTAGAGACTCTTTTACTGATAAGAAATAAGTTGACCCATTCTATACCATCTAAATGTGGGATTGACATATAAAGGTCTATTACGTCGATAGTAAGAAAGTTGGTGTCTTTGTCATAAGGTAAATCATTAATGTTTTTTAAAAATGCCCACGAGTCTTTGCATACTTGTGGCTCAGTTAATAAGTACTTTTTTAATATACTATGGACGACTTTAGCACAAGAATATGTGATGGAATTACGGCCATCAATTAATGGTCTAAAAGGTGGGTTGAACACATTCTTGTGGATTTTAGGGACTGCGAACATGACAGGAATTTTTGGCCAAATCATAGTCATGTAGTTGTACAAATTGACATCAATGTAACCCTCTATAAACAAGTCACTGATGTAACCTTTTATTCGGTTATAAGCAACATTGACTTAGTTTATAGTGACTTTGTCATAAGCGTCATTGTCTAATACAGCATGTACTCTGTTTACATAGTCTGACAAGTCGAAGATAGCTAAACCCCCACCTTTATCTGGTTTGATGGCTCTCAAGTTAAGTGATTTAAAGATGTTTAGTAATGCAGTTTCATCATGTGTGATATTTGTTATACGCGGACAGTTATAAAACAAGCTGTTATGATTGTTTGCGAAATGTCTCAAGTCTAACTCAGTAACAGTTTCAAACAAGTTCAAAACAGGATGTAAAGGAGGATTATATTCACTAGCCACTCTAAAAGAAGGGTTTGTATTGTCAAAGATTTTAAGTCACCAGCCGCCACTGCATACCAATCTTGTTAGAAAATCACAGATAAGAGAATAATCCTCACAAAATAATAATAAGAAAAAATAATGTAGTGCTGCAAATTTTTATTTTATATAGCTTGAGGAAAGATTAGTTTAATTGTTGCTAATATCCCATTCATCCACGACTAAGTGTAAATTACAAAGCATAACATTCAGAACTTGGTTGTGTTATTCCTGTAATATGAATTGATACTAGGTCATATCTTGAGTACATGTAATCTATTTTGTTATTCTTCACGGTATATGTATGTTGCTGTGCCAAATATTGATATTAATCTCAAGTGTCTGTTGTGAATGCCCTGGTGTAATGGAGTTCAAATCCAGAAGGGGGTGCATTTGTATGAATGCACAGATGTTTAAGGAGTATTTGTTCATGTTGCAAGTTGACATAGTTGAGGAGACATCATAGCTGTACATTTTAGCCACTTGTTTCAGAATGTTTTCTTTATTTAATTTTTTGTTTCAATTTTTTTTCTCACCTCATCCTTTGTACACCATTTGGCATTGTACACTCTTCACTGGCAGTGGTCCCTAGCAGTTAAAAAGACTTCACTTCCTAAGGTAAAACAAATGCCTTATTCAAATGGGAATGCCATAATTAGAGCAATTGATACTGGTAACAATATGCTTTCATCAGCACTCTGGACAGTACTGAGTGAATAAATTCCATCTATCTGTGTGGCACAAGATGTAAGGGAAGTGAGCTTACAGAAAGAGCTAACATAATGCAGGGTTCAAATTGAGTTTACAAATATTTTTATGAGTAGATTCAAAATAAATATTCACACCCATTATTATATTTGAAAGGAAGAGACTAAAATCTAAGATAAATGAACAAAAAACTTTTTATTTATTTATTTTATTTTACATTTGTTAACCGGGAGTGTCTGACTGAGCTGAAAAGGCCCTTTTTCAGCAGAGGCCTGGGGAGAAAACCTCCACAAAGAAAAATTACAGACACATTTAGTTATGTAGACATGATCAGTATACACACAAATTACAGGAGACATGTTTTTACAGTGGTATGCGGCACATAAACAGTTACAGTGGCGAGAACAAACAAAGAAATATTAATTTTAAAAATAAAGGTAATTAATAGATTTGTGGTGTACAGCTGAAATTTGGAACATAGGTAGAATACATACATAGTACACAGGTACAGTACATACATTGCAGATTATCCAGTGTTTGTGAGTAAGATTGAAAAATATTATCAAGGGCTCTAGATTTTGTATGTATGTGTTATCCGCTTTCACTAGCCTGGGGAGCAATCATGGCACTGCCAACTTTCCTTGAGATGTTGCCTGATGAGGTCTTTAAAGGAGGCTTTGGATGATGTGTTTTGAATGCTTGTAGGGACAGAGTTCCAGTTTTTAGCCACTGAACTACTATATAGTGCATCTCCAAAGCTATTGTAGCTGTTAGTGACTTCTAGTAGTAGTTTGTTTGATGATCTAAGAGGCCTTTTGGCTGAGTGATGTTGTACTAGGTTTTTGAGGGTAGGACACTTATTGGGGAGGTAATAGATAGAATGACAGAGGCAGAGCTGATTGTAGGTTAGGAGGTTGGGCAGTTCAAGCCAGTGTAGCTGTCTCAAAGCAGTACAGTGATGAGTTCTATATGAGCAATTTGCAGCAAAGTGGGCAATTCTGTTATAGCAGGCTTCCATTTTGCTTAGTTCAGTTTTGTTGAGATTAGTCAAAATGGGAGATGCATAGAGTAGGGCGGATAAAAGTTGGGAGCGAGCAATGGCTGATCTTGTGTTGTTGGTAAGAAATGATTTGATATGGTAGAGTGACCCCAGTTTGGCATGTACTTTTTTAATAATTAAACTGAGATGACTATCAAATTTTAGGTGGGAGTCTATGGTTATTACCAATAGCTTAGCCTGTGCCACTGGAGCAATTGGAGTAGCAGTAGTGGAGTAGATAATGAAATAACTGTTAGTGTTTTTGTTAGAACTGGTTATAATCATAAGCTGAGTTTTTTTTGGATTGAGGATAAGTTGGGCTTTGGTAAGGTAGTTTTCAATGTCAGAGAATGCTAGTTGAGTTGTTTGCAGGAGGGTGGGAATGTTTTGCGCAGCACAGATTAAGGTAGTATCATCTGCATACTGAAATATAGATGCATGCTGTGTGGAGGTATGGAGGTCATTTGTGGAGACTGTGAAGAGTAGTGGTCTTAAGATAGAACCCTGTGGGACTCCTATAGTTATGGGCAGCTGAGGAGAGAGAGAGAATTTTCCCATTTCACAGCTTGGTACCTGTCAGTTAAGTAGCTTTGGAACCAGGTAAGAGTGGAATTTGATAGATGATATTGGTTTAGTTTGTTTAGCAGGATTTGGTGTGAGACTGTGTCAAATGCTTTGGACATATCCAAAAAAAGAGTTGAGACTTGTAGGCCTTCATTTTTGAGACGGTTTACTGTGTCTGTGAAGCAGAGGAGGGCTGTATTGGTACTATGGGCAGGTCTGAAACCATGCTGAGTAGGTGACAGGATGTTGCTGTCTAGGAGATAGTTTAGCATCTGGGTATGGATGCATTTTTCTAGGATTTTGGCCAGGGGGGAGAGTACAGCAATGGGTCTGTAGTTATTAAGTTCAGTGGAGGTCCCACCTTTATGTATGGGTGTAACATAGGATATTTTCCAGAGTTTGGGCACATAGTTTTCAACAATTGAAACTGTTTTGAGGGTAAAGCTTGTATTAGTGTTATTTGTGTTGGGGGGGATAGTGAGGAAGGAACTGTCCTGTGATACTAAGGATAGAATTGAGTTCACAAAGTGGGAGTTGAATTGTGTTAAGATGGGCACTTTAGTGTCAGGGGTGGTTGGTTTGGGGGTAGCCTTTTGGGTGGATTTTAGTAGCTGGTTTACATTTTTCCAAAATTTTTGTGGGTTGTGTTGGTATTTAGTTTGTAATGTTGTGTAGTAAGATTTTTTGTCCAGCCTAATGCATTTTTCTGCATGGTTGCACAGTTCTTGTTACTTAGTTAGGCTTTGTGTTTCTTTGTTTTTTTTTTATAGTAAAGCCAGGCAGTGTCTCTGGACTTGAGAATTTGTTTGGTTTCTTTACTGAGCCAGGGGTTTGTAGAGGTTCTAACCTTGATTTTGCACAATGGAGCGACAGTGTCTAGGTGTTGTAGAAATGTTTTGTTGAAATATGCTACAGCCTGGTCAAGTGTTGAAGACCTCAGGAGAGAATTTTTTTGTGTTTCTAGTGGATATATAGTTAGTGGTTTTGCATATGCTTGTTCTGCTATGTATAAAGTATATTATGTTGTGGTCACTTAAGGTGTCTGGGAGACTGTCTGTGTGAGGGTACAATGTGGGGTTGTTAGTTAGGACCCAGTCAAGGATGGATTCTCTTTTAGATTTTTTATCACATCTAGTTGGAATTTGGACTAGCTGCTGGTAGCCATGGAGATTTATTAGATTACTTGGTGGTTCTGATATACAGGTGAACCAATCTAGGTTGAAGTCCCACAGAATAAGGGTTTCTTGTGAGTATGTGGAAGAACACCAGGATAAGAAGTCTTCAAGGCTAGCAGGTGTATTACCAGGTGGAATATAGATCACAATTGTGGTGATGACCTTTTTAGGGTGAAGTTGAAGTTGTGAGATAATTATGTCCCAATTATTGGGGGAGGGGTAGGAGTTTGGTAATTGACGGACAGTTAAGTTTGACTTGTACAGTAAGGCAGTTCCACCCCCTTTACGAAGTGGTCTGTCTTGTCTAATGATATTGTAGGGAGAACTTCTGAGTTAGCTATGTTTTTATTTAGCCAGGTTTCTGTTAAAGCAACTATGTCTGGGGAGTAATGTGCTATTGTGGCCTGGAGTTCAGGTATTTTATTTTGATACTTCTAATATTAATATTTAGCATTAAAAGATGGTTGATTTTGCTGCTGTTGTTGATTTGCCCAGGGATGAAGAAAGTGGAGATGTTATGTTCTGACATTTGTGTTGGAGCAGTTTGAGTTGGACAGGATGGATTAGGATCTGGGTTGGGGTGGATAGCCCCACTTATGGTGAGCCTGGAGTTAAAATGGATATACAGATGTTGGAGTTTGGTGAGGGGTGTGAAAAAGTATTGTGTTTTTTTGGAGTAGGAATGAGAGCATATGTGTTTAGTCCTGAATTGGTCCGTTATGTAGTTCTTGAATAACTGTGGGCAGATATTATTATAATGTGTGGTGTCTGTATACGAGAGTGCATAATGCAGTGTTGTGCTACTAAGTTAGGGATATAGCTAGAGTGATAACTTGTGGTGTTGTAAAGAATTATGAGAAGACAGACTAGACTTAGTTGCGTGATAGTCATGGTTATAAAGTTTAAGTTGTTTCTAGGTGGGGGGTCTGAATAGGAATTATAGGGTTGCACTATATGTGGATGGGGAAGTAGTGTGGGTGATGTAAAAAATGCCTAGTGGGAATGAGAGTGATTGGGAGTATTTTGTGTGGATCAAGTTGGTGTGGTATAATGTTGTATGACTTGAGGAGCTGTGATTGGTGGAGGTGATGTGAGGGTGAGTTGTGGGTGTGGCTGTGATTACTATAAATGTAGAGGTAGTGGGGGCGGGAGGGAATAGGGGGTAGGGCAGGGGAGTGGAGAGAGCCTGAGTGTTAGTGAGGGCGAACGGAGCGGGGTAGAGCCAACCAAGACAAAAGAAAAAGTAAGTACTACTTTACAAATCTGAACACTTAAAACAAATTCCTTAGGTCTAATGGCTTACTGGCAAGCAGAATGTAATTGCTATGGAGCACTTTTGTCCTGGTGGGAGACTAGAAATTTAAAGATGGCTCCATGCTCAGCAGGATTCCAATATATACTTTGTATTGGGGGGGGGATAGCACAAGGGGTGTAAACCAGGTGGAATGCAAAGAAACCAGAGAGGCAATCATTGGAAATCAGTGAAGGCCTCAGATGAGATAAGTAATAATTCAAACTACCTGTAAAGTGAAGGAGAGAAGAGACAGCAAAGCTTATTAAGGTTGGGAGTGTGTCTTCACATTGACTTGCTAATTAGTAACCAGTTTGTGCACAGATTAGAGTAGGGAGATAAATTAGCAATGAAGGGGAATGTATAGAGATGCAAATAAACAGGTGGGCCTTCAAGTGATACAAACTAAGGCAGAAAGCACTGAGAGGGCTGCTTGATGGTTAATTTAGTCACAGGGATGTGAATTAAATGTATACTGTCTATTGGACAGTTAGGATTACTGTACTAGCCGGGGGGGGGGGGGGAGGACACAAGGCTACAACATTCAGTTTTATTAGCAAGCTGTGAACTACTAAGAAATACTGCTAATGTAACAGCTTCACTCTCATAAAACATACAAGTAGAATGCCTGGGTGGACTGACCCTGCTCTTGATGCTCAAAATGTATATCCTTGTTTAGTTAGCAGTACTGATTCCTTCTTATACTGTACAGATGGAGTGGTAGCCACAGACTCCAGATTTGCTTGAGTGTGCTCTGAAGAGAGAAAAAAAAAAGAGAGGATGAAGCTAGTAGAAGGAGACAAAGACAGGTCAAAGGAAGTAATTAGGAGATATGAGGGTGTAAAAGATACAAATCTGAGGATAGTGTGGATAAAGCAGAAAAATAGATGCTACTGCTACAGTTTGAGAGTGCTTCAATAGTAACCACATCACAGTGCCATAACTTAGTTTGGAAACAGGTTAATAAATCACGCACAATACATTTATCAGCCAATTATCCTGTGCATACAAGAAAAAGGAAAATGAACACAACAGCACAGCTGAAGCAGTAGCAGAGACAACTGTAGTGCTAAGTCAGTAAATACTGTTTCTAACTCCAAGACTAGGTCAATTAGATGTACATTACAGTTATAACAGCAGTTTTAGTAGCATAAAGACAACATAGCTGCAGTGGCAGTGTCAGTAAAAACACAATTCCTGAATGACAGAATCAACCAGTTAAATAAACAAATAAGCAGATCTGTAGTCATGAATCAGAAAAATAAATACTAATTGTATAGATCCAAATACAGCAAAAGTAAGTATTACTTTACAAATCTGAACACTTTTAAAACAAATTCCTGAGGTCTAATGGCTTACTGGCAAGCAGAATGTAATTGCTGAGGAGCACTTGCGTCCTGGTGGGAGACTAGAAATTTAAAGATGGCTCCATGCTCAGCAGGATTCTAATATAGACTTTGTACTGGGGGAGGGAGATAGCACAAGGGGTGTAATGTAATAGCTTCACTCTCATAAAACATACAAGTAGAATGCCTGGGTGGACTGACCCTGCTCTTGAGGCTCAAAATATATATCCTTGTTTAGTTTGCAGTACTGATTCCTTCTTACATATAGTGTCTGTGAATTGATGTTACAATGGTATTGTATTTATTAACTCACCTTTCATTATTAATAACATATTTGCTATGCATGTTGTCATACATGACATATTGTAAAGTGTGATAGCACAAAAGCAGTCATACATGCTGAATAACTTATCCATACCTCACAAGTATTCATCACAACAGTAACATTTACAATTTAAACTTTTATGTGAAGAGTAATTGTATGTACATGGCAAACATGCCCACCTGTCATTATCTGTGTGTTCTCTCTCAGAACAATTGCCAATACATAAAGTCCTGATGATGTGTAACCCAAAAGCTAAATGCATATCTGTCAACCTCTTAGCTCAAGAAATCTGGACAAAGCCAAAATAATGGAGGGACAAAGGCCCAAAAATAAGGACAGGTTTTAATTATTAGTCTTATAAACTTAAAATGTAGCTAGTATATGAGGTTTTGCATTAGCATGCATTTTCCAAAATATATACAGTGAGAAACTCCAATGTATGCCATTATTTAGAGACTTCAATCCTCAGTGATTTGACATAAAAAAATGAATAACAGACCAAAAATTTGATGCAAACATCTGGACATTCTGTGAAATTCTGGAGGGTTGAGAGGCATTTGATGTGACAAGCAGATATGAGGAGATTAACGTGTCATGCTAATGCAACAACTGTTATATTCCTTCATACATATTTCCATTAAATCTGCAATACAAGTCTTTTTTGTAATGTCTTTTGCATTTACACTCCACTTAGCAGCATGAAAGCACAGTTGATATCTGAATGAAAAAAGTGACGCATTTATTTGGGCTGCCTTCTGTAATGCAAACAAGTTTAGCATTCTGTGAAGAAAATGCATCTGTCAGTTAACTTTTCCTGTGGCAAAAGGCATTAGTGTGGTGACCTTAGAGAAAGGGCACAGCTGATGCAGGGTTTGAATTCACTTTACAGTTAAATTTTACGGAGTGTGATGGGAATAAATATCAGCACACATTTTGATATATGATTGTGCTCTTTGAAAATCAGCTATTTTCAGTCTTGCAAACGTGAGCTGCTGTCTGTTCCCTTTCCTGTTATTTCGCATTACCAAAAGTCCTGATAATGTGTGCTAGACATTAAAGGTCTGATGGAGCAAGGAGATATGAATAATGAATGCGCCAGTGCCATTCACTTCTTCCTGTGTCCATTGCAAGATATATACTTTGATTGTTTAAAGTTCCTCTCAATTGTTTTCTATGCTATTATATTTTTTAATAACTCAATTTCTGCTGTGCTCAGCAATATGTAAACAGGTTTCATGGCCAAAATAAAAAACTGAAAATTTTAATTTTGGCTGGCTCTGTAGGACATATGAGCCTGACACTAGTGTGTGGCTATCAGCACTCTAGGTAGTACTCAGCGAAGTAAACACACCTATCAGATAACTTTATTTGTGGCAAAAGGCATATGCAATTAGTTTAGAAAAAGAAGGCAGGTGTTACATGGTTCAAATCCATTTCACAGATATTTTACAGAGGGTCAGAATGCCATTTTTACAACATTTTGATTAGGAATGTTGCAATAAATGCAAGTGAGCATCATAACTATATTTATCGCAACATATATAGCATTGTTTGATTTAGAAGCCCAATATAATGTGTGTAAATTATGTTAAACATGACAAGGATGATATGTAAATTAGAATACTCTTGCACAGATGTGCGCAATAGTTTTGCTGTAATTATTATGAGTTATCACATATCAAAAGTATGTGTTTAGGACAGTGTGTTTTCAGAAGTATGTATGCAACATAACCCCCCATGTACTACCTAGGTATGCAACTGCATGCATCCAAAATGTAATTCTAAGCATAAATACTGCCTTTTACATTGAAGTGTTCATTCTGCTAGGTATTCTTAGCCTAATGCCGTGTAATTCTTAGGATTCCCTACAATGTCCTGGAACTGTGTGCAAACTGGACTAAAATTATTAGCCCATGCATAACAGAAACCATACCTTGTCCTGCCAAAAGGATTGACTTCCACCTTCATCAACCAATTATGCTCATGAAGTAAATATTTCTGACAATTCTATAACCAAGGAGAGATAAGAACTCTTAGCTAGGCTTATAAGGGCCTCAGGGCCAATTGCCTAGTAACTTCCTATGATCCTATGTCCTATGAAATTCTAAAACTACTAGACCATCTAGAATGAGTGACTATTCTCTACCCTTCCAAAAGGATTGACTTCAACCTTCATCAACTAATTATGTGTGTGAAGCAACTATTTCCAACAATCTTATAACCAAGGAGAGATAATAACTCATTGACAAATCATTTGAAATCCTAAAATTAGTAGCCCATTCAGAATGACTATCACTTGTCCTGCCAAAAGGGTTGACTTTCAATTTCATCAAACAATTATGCCCATACAGCAAGTGTTTCTAACAATCTGATAACCAAGGACAGTTAAGAATTTAGTGACTGTATCATTTGAAACATATGTCACATTACGTTAATATTGAATTAACAGTAATAACTAAGCTAGCTTTACTTAAATGTAGAAGCATTTCTATTAAGCCCATTACTTCCTTAATCCCTCTTGGTATGCACACAGTACCAGAGTGCAGACTAGTTAAAATATATTGTTTAGCTAAATCTAAATTCAAATTCTAAACTAGGCGGCGTTACTTTTTCAGATATAGCCTCTCAGATAGATAACGCTATTCCATAATGTCTTTATAACCCTTTATAGGTCCATATCTAATTTCATTTCATGCTGTTGATGATTAACTTTTACGACTCTTACTAATAACAAGACTGAAACAATATCCTACTTCTGTCATGGTTACCTTTAATTCTTAAGTTAAACACTCATGTGTCCTATGTATAACAACTACTTTGAGTGAAAGTGCAAATGGCATGTGTTCTTACTTTCAGTGTATTAGACAAACAAGCTGTAAAATTAACCTGCATCTTGCAATTACATTTTTATCTACATTTACAAGTGGCAAACAATCAGCCGCCTGTTCAGTCCCTACTGATAGTTTTACTTAGGGCTACATTTGCAATGGAGTGCAACCTGCTTCATTTGCCTTCACTATGCTTGGGCACACTTTGTTCCCCTACCATTCCAACAATTTCCACTCACCTACTTATCTGCCTTTGTACCCTCTTTCTACTATACCTACAATTTCCTTACCTCCAATCACTGTGCATATCTAATTACTACACCCATACACTATATTAACTTTTCCTCAGGTATCTTCTATTTTCTCACTTTAATCCAAATCCTCTTTATCCCCACCTCTGACTTTAATCAAACTATTTGTACATCCTACTCAGACAAATCACTCCTATACTATCTAATAACCCTCCTTCCTTTCTCTTATCCCATATCTACCTCTTCCCATCATTTCAGAGTATAGTGGCCAGTCTCCAAACTACTTTATTATTCCTCCTCTACTAGGATTCCCAATATATCTAGCATATGTTGCACATCTGCATTCAACCTATGTTTACAAATATGCAGGCACTCACACTATCAATAACTCTAACTTAAACCAGCTGTCAAGTTACTCTAACATCTCTCCCAACTTAATTAACATAACCCTCTCTAATACCCCAAAATTGCAAATACTAAACACTACTTGCAATTAAATATGCAAGGTCCAATTAAATACTGTCAAAAATCCAACCAGTAAAAATCCTTTTTTAACTTTGCTTATATTGCTCAGTCATCTGGTGACATTCACCCAAATCCAAGTCCCGCATTTCCAGCTACCACTAAACCAATCAACTAAAACATAAAAAGAGTTACAATACATGCATGTAGCATATGTAACTAGATTACTGAATTCCACACATGGACAGCCGAACATTTCCCTGACATTCTTGCTTTTGCAAAAACCTGTCTCAAACCTAACATTCAAGACGAAAAAATTCTACTCTTAGAGAAATAACATAATTAGGTCAAATAGACTACATAAAAAATTAGAGGAATAGGGCTTTTCTATCCTGGCTGCTATAACTGTACAACATATTCAAAAACCTTTTCAAGAATTTGTCAGTGCTGAAATACCTACTGCTTATGCTTTGCCAGAGATGGTCTGCACCTGCCACCCCTGGCATTCAGGTTACTGGCTAAACCTCTTGTCACCCCTATAGTGCCTTTTTTAGGCAAGGTTCAAAGGGTAAAACCACCACCATAACAGATACAAGCATGCAAAATTTGAAGGTAATGCTACTCAATGCTAGAAGTCTAAACCTCAAAATGGAGAACATCGATATTGGTGCAGTAACTGAGACCTGGTTCAAGGCTCCAGAGCACCCCTGCAATACCAGGCTACAATTCTTGCCACACTTTTCGGCCACAAAACTAAGACCGAAACACTAAAGGTGGAGGAGTGTCCATATTCACCAAGGATATTCACAACTCCAGGCTAGTTGCCCAACACAATGCATCTGAAATTCTCCAGGTGCAACTAACACTAGGTAAGACTGCAATCCAAACTGTAGCTTGCTACAGATCCCCCACCATGCCCCAAGATTCTCACGACACCTTTCTAAACATACTGGAAAATATTAAGATACAACCAAACACCCTAATACTGGGGTATTTCAACTACCCTGCCATTAATTGGGAAAACTACTCAGGTACCAACTCCTTTTCCCAATGGTTCTTGGAATTCATAAATTCCAACACCCTGGATCAACTAATCCATTGTCCCACCAAGGGCTCTAATATCCTAGACCTGGTCATTACCAACATGGGAGATAGATGCTCCACACCAGTGTTCACCCCCTTATTAGTCAGGTCTGACCATAAGCAAATCACCTTTGACATCCACACCCCACCCCCACCCCTCAGTAAGAAAACCTCCTTAAAAAACTTCTCCAAAGCCAACTTCATGCTACTGAAGTCAGAAGTGACAAACTTCACAACACTCATGCAGACGGGATCTGGAAGTTCAACTGCAGAATCCTGCACTAAGGCACTGTATGAGCACATCCACTTGTGCATGAATTGTGCCATCCCAAATAGAACCAAGATGCTCTTCTCCAAAAAAAGGAAGCCAATCTAGTGGTCCCCTGCTATAAACAAACTATACAACAGAAGGAAGAAACTGTTGCAGAAAAGAGGAAAATCCCAGGATGCAAAAAACTCCCTCAACAGCCTCAGTAAGAAGCTGAGATCTCTCATAAAATCCTCAAAAGCTAGTTACGAAAATAAAATTGCCAAAGATTCCAAAGACAACCACAAGGCATTCTATAGTTATATCAAGAATCTAAATGGCAATGCTCAGATCTGCTCTGAGCTACAACAGAATGGCATTAAATATACTAATCCCAAGGATATTGCCAATATCCTGGCAGATCGATTTAGTGCCATCTTCACCCCCCTCTCACCCCCTAAAGGGCCCATCTCAATACCAAAAGATTGCCAAATTCCGATAATCACGGCCACACAGGTAGAAACTGCACTCTCCAAAGCTAAGAATACAGCATCCATGGGACAAGATGACATCCCAGGCTGTGTACTACATGCACTACAAAATGAACTGGCACCTCACCTAAGTGTCATGTTTAATCATAGCCTCATCTCAGGCTTCATGCCCACTGAGTGGCGCACAGCTACAATTATCCCGCTCCACAAGGGAGGATCTGCCTTGGATCCCGAGAACTACTGTCCCATCAGTCTGACAAGCCTGATCTGCAAGGGCATGTAATGCATTATCATGGAACTTATAAACAAAGACATTGGCAACCTTCAAACACTGGACCACACCCAGTTTGGGTTTGTGAAGGGCCGATCTTGTCTCCTGAATCTGATTGACTTCTTTGAATCAGTCTCCAGAGCAGTGGATGAGGGTAATGTGGTGCCGCCCATCCTATCTGGACCTCACCAAGGCCTTTGACACCATCCCCCGCTCTGGAATCATAGATAAACTGATCATAAATTCCTACATCACTCGATGGGTTGCCAACTGGCTTACTGACAGAACCCAGACTGTAAAAGTAGCCAACTTCAAATCCAGCTCCAGACAAGTGACAAGTGGAGTACCTCAGGGTTCAGTCCTGGGACCACTTTTGTTTGGCATCTACTTCTCTGAAGTACAGGCCAACACTAAAGGACTCTGGCTAACAAAGTTCACAGATGACTGCAAACTGGGAGCCATTACTGAATCCCCAAATGATGTGGATATTCTACAAAAGGGCCTTACTAAAACAGATGCCTGGTGCCAGAGCCATGGGGTCAAGCTTAATGCCAAGAAATGTATAGTTATCCCCTTTGGAAAAAAACATGTACCCATGAATTACCACATAGGTGGCAGGACACTAAACATCGAAAGTGTGATGAGAGACTTAGGGAAACAGGTGGACAGTGGTCTCACTTTCGATAACCACAACTCCACAACAGTCAGGAAATCTTCTATGCAGCACACCTCATCACTAAGGGCTTTTCATCCAGAAAAAAGGAGGTCATTGTCCCACTGTACTCATCCCTCACTAGACCCATTATAAAGTATAATGCCCCATTTGGTATGTACCTCACAAGACATCTGCAACAACTGGAAAGGCCACAGAAATACCTCACTAAAATAATCAGAGGCCTAAAGCAGATGCCATATGCTGACCATCTAAAAAAACTCCAGCTATACTGTGTGGCATATCGTCTACTCAGAGGTGACCTCTGCTTAACATACAAGGCCATGTCACACCCTGAGCTGTTGGACATGCTCCACTTAAAGAAATCCCAATCCCTCAGAGCCACATGCTCCATGGATTAAAACCTTGTCATCACAATGAACAACACATGCTGGAGGGATAGGTTCCTGACGCAGAGACTCCCCATACTCTGGAATAGACTGCCCATACATGTCAAGCAGAGCACCTCCTTGGCCCTCTTCAAAAGGAACCTTGATGATTGGATGGGAGATAGGAAATTCACCCCGGGGATCATGTCAGTCGCCCTGCTAGACAGGGATCCAGAGAAGTAAATATTGTGGGAAGAAATATCCAGGGAATTGTTATGGCTAGTCTTGCATAGGTCCTAGGGCCGATAGCCTAGTGCCAACCTATGAACCTATAAATAATACAAAAAGACAGTGTAGCTGTACTGTACATTCCATCAGGTCACAATATGCCCATTATTGAAGGCATTTTGGCATGGGTAATCACAGCCATTCCAAATGAAGCTATTATCTTAGGCAACCTAAACATCAGCTGTGATAATCCAACTCATGACCTTCCTAATATGAATATTAACCTCTTTAGTTTTTCACAGCTCATCTAATCACCGAGTAGATATGACAAAACATACAACCAGGGATCTCTACTTGAATGGATTCTTGTATTAGACCCTAGTAAATATACAAAGACTAGTACTCTTCCTATCACCCTCAGTGCCATCTACCCACCTATACCTATAGATCCATATCACACCTATCCAAATAATTCATTTTAAAATGATCTACAACTTATTTAATTTCAACCAACAGCCTTTCATTAACATATTGCATGATATTAACTGGTTCCTTTTAAAATTACTACCTCATGATTGTGCAGTAAATTATTTCAACTCCATATTTTAGATACCCTTAACAATGTTGTCCCATTCACGCACACACAAAAAAAATGAATCAAATCCAGTCATGCAGGTTATCCCTATGGTAAATTTTTTGAAACCTCCTGCTTAAAACACAGAAACCTCCCATTGAGCAGAATGACAAAAGCTTGCTTGATCTTGATTTTAAGTATTAATAGTATTAATACAGACCATGAAAGCAGAGCCTCATGACCCTTCTGGCTTTATGGGTTTTAAGCAGGAGGTTTCAACTTAAGACACCTGCATTACTATTTGACAGGTGTACCACCCCAGTCAAACTCTTCATCAGTGCTCTGAATGTCAAAGTTAAGAAATTCAATGAATTACGGGTAAAATGCAGGAGTAACTATGACTTGGTTAAGGTAGCCAAATGCCTCGTAATCCTACTAGTGACATGCATGAATGGATGAACAAGATTCCCAATGTCCCTACCTGCTATCTAGTGAAACTACAACCAGCGGAATGGACTTGGCAGAATCAGCGGGGAAGGAAGACCCTGTTGAGCTTGACTCAAATCTGGCACTGAGAACAGATAAGAGAGGTGTAGAATAAGTGGATGTCCTTGGCCTCTAGTGAAATACTTCTACTCATCACTTTTTCACTTTCCCAGTGAGGTTGTGGGGTGAGCCCCATTGGGGTTCTTCTTATGGCTCCAAGCACCTGGGTATCCAGGCATGACCCACTCCAGGGGCAGTGACAGGTGAAGAGTTTGGCTGGGGTGGTACACCTGTCAAAATTAATGCTGCCGTACTAGGGTGAGCTCAGGGAGTACTGAAACCTCACATGGAGCAGAAGGGCAAAGGCTCATTTGATCCTGATTTTCCAAATGAATACAGACCATGAAAGCAGGGCCTCATGATCCTTCTGGCTTTTTGGGTTTTAAGCAGGAGGTGTTTGAAAAGTTACCACAGGGATAACTGGATTGTGGCAACCAAGCATTCATAGTGACCTTGCTTTTTAATTCTTTGGATGGGAGGGTGGTGTAATGATTAAGGTGTTTACCTTTGAAGCACAAGGTGCAGGGTTTGATTCTCACAGGGGGTAATTGGCTAGGCTTAAAAATGGTCCATGAAGGCAGCTAGCCTAGTAATAATCTATGAATCTATGATGGTGGCTCTTCCTATCATACTGAAGCAGAATTCACCAAGGGTTGGATTGTTCACCCACTAAAAAGGAACCTGAGCTGGGGTTAGACCATCATGAGACAGGTTAGTTTTACCCTACTGATGATGTGTTGTTGCAATAGTGATCTTGCTCAGTACGAGAGGAACCACAGGTTCAGACATTTGGTGTATGATATTTATTGATGACCCCAAAAAGTTCTATAGAGAATTGAGAAACAAGGTAAAAATTAATTGAAAGGCCGCCCAAAAAAGAAGAAATAAATACATTTTGGAGAAATGTCTATGAAGATCCTTTGGGACATAAAGAAGTTAAATGGATAGAAGAAATAAATGAAAGAATAAAAAGTTCAAAGATTCGGGATATGAAATGGGATGATGTAATGGCCAGAGAGACTGAGATAAAGTTCAGAAAAGCCTCCAATTGGAAAACTCCAGGGTTAGATGCAGTACCTAATTTCTGGCTAAAAGAATTAACATCTTTGCATGAAGATTTAGCAATGAGTAAAAACTATTTATTTGAGCTCCCCAAATAGACACCAATTTGGATAACAACAGGAAAGAACAATGTCCCTACTTATGAATGAACCTGCAAGTTATCCTAAAAATTATAGACCAAAAACTTGCCTTCTGATGACGTATAAACTATATACTGGAATTGATGCTGACAGACTTTATAGTCATTTAGAAGAAAATTCAATCATTGCAATAGACAAAAAGGGTAATAAGAGAAAGTCATATGGAACAAAGGATCATCTGTTGCTAAATAATGTCATAATGGAGAACTGTAAAAAGGGGAAGAATCTAAGTATGGCATGGATTGATTACAAAAAAGCATTTGATAGTATCTCACATTCATGGATAAAAGAGTGCTTAAAAATGTATAACATACACACTACACTAATCAACTACATTACACTGACCATGAAACAGTGGCAGACCACTTTGCAATTAATGATTGCCATGATAAAGGACAAATTATTTTTCCAGTGAATAAAAATTCAAAGGGGGATATTTCAGGGTGACTCCCAGTCACCACTACTATTCTGTCTTGCCCTTAACCTTTTAAGTTGTCTACTTAACAGATTAGGTCACGGCTATAATTTGGCTCCTAGAAAACAACAAAGTGTAAAAACCTCACATCTTCTCTTTTGATCATGATTTAAATTCTATAGCTCATCAAATGAGGAACTGAAAGCACCACTGCAAGTAGTCAAAACATTTTCAAATGATATAAGTATGTAATTTGGTTTTCATAAATGTGCAAAAGCAACCATCAAAGCAGGAAAACTGCAGCACCAAGAAAACATCTGTTTGTGATAAGAATGTGATGTAAAAGAACTTGAGAAAGAGGAAGTGCATAAATATTTGGGAACTGATGAAGGATCAACAATAAAACATAAACAAATGCAAATAAAACTTAGTAAGGAATATTTTAGAAGACTTAAATTAATCCTGAAAACAGTGTTGAGATCTAGGAACAAAATTCAAGCCATAAAGCAATTTGCTCTTCCTGTCCTAACTTACAGTTTTGGAGTGATTGACTAGTCCTAAAATGTGCTGGATAGATTAGACAGAAAAACAAAAAGGGTGCTTCATGCTCACCAAATGATTTATAAAAATCAATGTATAAAAAGATTATATATTCCCCTTTCTGAAGGAAGTATGGGCCTCCTTGAAATTGATTACATGTAAAGATCTGCAATCATGGGACTGCACACATATCTGCTGACCTCACAAGACCCAAATGTAGCGAAAGTTTTGAAACATGAGAATAAATCTAAGATGACTTCCCTGGTTAGTCTAGCAGAAGCATATCGGCATTAAGCAGGAATGGAAATCAAATCAGTAGTAGATAAAAATCAAGCAGCAACTGAATGTGCCAAAAAACAAAAGAAAGAATCTAAGGTGAAGGATCAAATGGGAAGGCAAGAAACATGGAAAATGCATAAATATAGTTGCAAGTATAGAAAATTTCTGGAAGAACCTCATGTTGATCAGGATCGAATGCAGGAATGGTAAAGGAGAGGCAAATTCAAACCAAAAGATGAAAGGTTAATATTTGCGCCCCAAGATAGTGGGCTACATACACGTTGGTTTATAAAGTTCATTGAACATGTGGGAGAAACAGACAAATGTAGATTTCAAAAAACAGAATTGGAAACAGTCACACACCTCATTGCTGGTTGTGGCATACTAATGGCAGAAGGATTGTATACTGAAAGGTATAATAATGTGGAAAGACGGTTGCACTGGGGTTTGGGCAAACATTATGGTATTGAAGTTGCTAAATAATACTGGAAACATGAGCCACAAAGCATCATAGAAAATGATGACGTCTACATCACATGGGATCACCCATTACCAACAGTTCAAAAGAGAGATGCGAGAAAACCAGATATAGTGGACCATGAAAATAAGACAAAAGCAGCATTGGTCATTGAAATTGCTACACCCAATGACTAGTGTCTTGACTATAATGTCTTGTGAACAGAGAGACACAAAGTCATAAAATATCAGGATTTGCAGGTGGAAATGAGAGCAATGTGGAAAAAAGATACACAGACAGTTCCAATAATAGTAGGAGAAATGGGTCTTATAAAAAAGAATCTACAATCATATTTAGATATGTTACAAATACATGTAACTCCATACAAATTGCAGAAGGAGTCATTACTGGACACATTGGGGGTGCTGCAAAGAGCACTTCTGGCTGACATCAAAGATTGAAACAATACCAGTTTGATGAACTTTAATCTTACTCTGACTTAAGAATGGGGTCCATTCCCATCATGGTATTAGAAACCCAAAAGATTTGGAGAAATTAAAAAAGAATGATTAATGTCACACACATCCAAATAATGTCATTTTAAAGTGATCTACACCTTGTACAACTTCAACCCACAGTCTTTCATTGACACATTGTATAATATTATCTGTTTCCCTTTAAAAATGCTACCTCATGATTTTGCAGTACATTAGTATAATTCCATATTTTTAGATACCCTTAACGGTGTTGCCCCATTCACTCAGACACACAAAAAAGAAACAAATCCAATCATGCTCAGTGGCTAACAAAAGTAAGTAAACAACTTATGTTTGTCAGAGTCTAAGCCTGGAAAAATGGGTAAAAGAACAAAAACAAGACCCTGCTACAAAAATAACAGGGAACTGTGCAACTAGGCAAAAAAAACAGGTAACCAAGGACAAAAATGTTCTACACTGAGACAAAAATTATTCTACAATGTTTTTCAAACCAATCATAAACACAATCCTCATAAATTCTGGTCTACTATTAATACATTACTTAATCCAGGATCCAAAAGAGACCACCACTATCCAGATTATACTCCACAACAAATTGCCAATATATTTAATTCAAACTTGGCAGCATAGCTAAGCTCATGTCCAAAACCATTGACCTCCCTCCCCTTAATCAAAATAACTCTATTTCCACTATGCACGTCTTGGATTTTATAAACAGTCTTTTGCATCCTCTCTCATCTACATCTGAATCCACCCAACCAAACTGTAATAGCTGCACAAGTTTTACATTACAATCTGTCTCAATCAATTACATAAAAACTTCTACAGAGACTTAAACCTAGTCCTAATTCAGCACTCCACTTTCCATCTCAATTATTAAAAATTGCATCTGAAGCAATATTGTATCCCATTAGCAAACTCACTGATAGATCCATCTCAGAATCCTGTGTCTCATCCATTTTGGAAAAATAAAAACATTCCTGTCCATAAAGGAGGCAATTCCATACAAGTATCTAACTATTGTCCCATTGCATTCCTGTCTCCCTTTTCCATGTGCTTGAAAAATGTGTACATCAGCAACTCCTACAATATCTGCTTCAAAATCAACAAGTAACATCATCTCAACATGGCTTTAGGCCAGCACATTGTACAACTACAGCTCCACTGTCCTTCTTGAATACTGTCAATATAGCTAGAGACTCTGGCAAAATAATCCCAACATTATTCTTAGATCTCTCAAAATCTTTTGGCACTGGTTCCGATGCCAAACTTCTACATCAGCTCTAAACCCTATTTCTTTCCCCTCCCTCTATCCAATGGTACTCTAGTTATATATCTAACAGACAATCAGGGAAATTGCAAGGAAACTTCTCTTTATATGTACCACACTTCACTGAAGTACCTCATGGTTTTAATCTGGGTCTCCTTCCTTTTTAATATTTTCTTCAGTAACCATTATACATCTGCCTGTTATTGCTTTCTTATTCAATATGTAGATGACTCTACCATTACCTGCTCTTAAACATAATCTATCACACTTCCAGCTTATAACCCAAGAAGCCTTTGTCTCTGCTGAAGCATTTCTCACAGATTTACAACTGCTACTTAATCCAGACAAAACAAAACTTCTCCTCTTCACTCTCAAAAACATCACACTAGAAAAACTAAACTTTAAAATCCTGTTTCAGAACAAAACAGAAATCAAAGTCTTTCCCCACACTAGACTCCTAGCAATAATAATTGATTAAAATCTTAAATTTGATCTCCATGTCCAGAGCAATATTTGAAAAAAATGCCAGAAAATTTGGGCTTTATACAGGCATACAAATTTGTAAATGCATCAACCAGAACTACACTTGTCGCCACCTACCTCTTACCATCACTCTTTCACAGAGCACCTCTTTTCACCAAACTCTATAGCTCCTTAAAAGTAAAACTGGAAATATGTTACAATACACTAGCTAAATTTGCAACCAGTGCACTGGTCCTCAATCTCTCAAATGGCTTGAACTTCAGTATCATCTTAAGTATTTGAAACTTATTGTGGTCCACAAAATCATATACAAACCAACTGTCTGCACAGTATAAAATTCCATACTCCACACCTATCTTCCCAAGAGATCACTTAGATCTGAAGACAAACTACTTCTCATTGTATACAAACCTAACAAATCAGTTAGACAAAGCCTTAACTCCCATAGTGTTTCTAAAACATGGAATACTCCACCCAGAAATACCAGATAGATTTTGAATCTATTAGCATCAAAACATGCTCTAAAGCAACTCTTAACCAAATCTTATATCTGCTCCTGCTCAAAACCTGGACAAAAATACATCATCTCCATCTTAATATAGCCACCCTGCATACCCTCTCAACCTCTTAGAGCAAAAAATCTGGACAAAGCCTAAAATGATGGGGGGGACAAATAGGGACAGATTTTAAATATTGCTCTTACAAACTTAGAAAGTTGATAGAATAATAGATTTTGCATTAGCATGAATTTTCCAAAGGATGCGGAGTCTTAAACTTAAATGTTTGTCATTATTTCCTGACTCCAATCCTCGTCTATTTGCCTGAAAGGGACAGATACTAGGGGGAACAAACAGAAAATATGAGGCAGAAATCCATGCATCCTGCAAAAACCTGTACAGTTGAGAGGTATGCCACCCTGTACCATCTAATACCCCAAACTATCTTCTACATAAATATCAGTCACCTATTTCATACTCATCACATATTTCTGAAATGACAACCTTTTCTGTAGACTAACTAATTTCCCCTTTCACTTCCACTCCTAACTTATACTTAACCCTTGTGTTTCCTTCCTTCCCTTACCCTTTCTATTGTTCTCATACTATGCATATCTCATCACTATCACTGAACCAATAATGAACCCTTCTCTGAAACATATATTTAGCATTGCATCTGCAGAAATGTAAAAATTTTTACAACTAAATTATCACTGTATGTTTTATACCAAAATAGAAATGTAAATGAAAAACTGAGACATCTTAATGTATATGTTGTTAATATGAATGTTATCCACCTTGTGTTTTCATCTAAAATTGTATTACCAGTATCCAAAAACTTGTAAATTCTTTCAATGTAAATGTTGTGTTTCCTCCACAGGCCTCTGCAGAAAATGGGTACCCTTGACCCAGTCAGACTTTGCCGGTAAACAAATATAAATAAATAAATGCATTCCTATGACTAAGCAAAGTCACACACATACAGACATCTCTTATGTCTATCTCCATTCATTCTTAAATAAGTGTAGCTCTCATTACCATGTTAAAAATTAAGTTCTCCTGTGGCACTGACAGTTTATAAACAAAGTTTAATATTTCATTCTTCTTTTTCTCATGGGTTTGATTACAAGGTGGTACATCACAATCATACTTGTGTGTACGTCCCAGCAGCCCAATGTGTCACAAATCATATACTCTTTTTCCTCCAACCAACCATGATTATAAGAAATGCCATAAAGCATTTCAGTGCTTAACATTGGAACACGTGTTAATAGGTTGAGCATCAGACGTGGTTAGATTTGACTGCCATATTTCACACCTTTCAGGCTTTTTGATTTAATCAGTACCAACATGTCTGGCATACCATTGCTGTGGCTTCAGTTGCACAAATGCAGCTGGCAAAGCCATGCATCTTTGTTATGCAAGAGATCCAAACTGGGCACCAATTCGGACACATATTTCTAGCTTGGCTTCTGCAGACATAGTACTGATGCTGTTCCATTCAGAGCACAAAAGTGGGTTGTTAAGGAGTCCAGGATTTATGTCACACTCCTTGTCAAGCACTACAGCATGAGGCTGCTACAGGGGGATTATACCGGGTCTCAGTATAAGGCTGAGGCTTGGACAAGGCTGCCTCCAGTGCAACTGGCATCCCATGCACTGGGGAGCAATGTCATCAGCACTGTAAGTGACGTGAAGAGGTGCAGCAGGAAACCCCTGCACTGATGGGAGGTGGAACGAAGACTTTTAACATGTCCTTAAGTTGTATAAGTACAGTGACCCATCAACAGTCTATGGTACAGCATTGATTAACCAGCCTAGACAATCAGTCATTATGCTTTTATTTTTTCTTTTCCTTTCCTCTACTGCACAGCTACATATCTTAACTTGTATATCAAGCTTCCATGCCTGCTCCAACAGCACTCGATGATTACATTAGGTAATGAGTACCTCACCTTAATTGAGTGTCCGTTCAATATCCACAAAGAGACATTTGATTTTTTACAAGATAGTATTGATAATAAATTAAATTAAAAACTGCATAACGTTGACAATTCAATTTTTGCAAATTCACTTTATTAACTTTGAAAGCATATATCTGATATTGTATAGTCAAATAAAAGATTAGTCATATCATACCATTGTGATCAACTGATTTTATGACACATCAATACCTTCCCATAATATCTGGATGTAGCAAAGGTGTGCTTATTTATTGCTCATATGCTGGTTTATGTATTGAAATGATATACTAATTTGACATGGCAATGATTTAATTAATTTTGGTTTGCAAAGAAGTGTGTAGCTATGGTGATCTTATACTAACATTCTGCAAATTCCTGTATTCTTTCTCTTGTGAGCTACCCTCTGCTTGCCCCCCCCCCTTTCATCACTGTCCTATCAACCCATTTCCACACATAGGTTCATAGGTAGGTACTAGGCTATTGGCCCTAGGGCCTATATAAGCCTAGCCAAAGGTACCCTGGCTTTCACCACCCAAGAAAATTATTTTCCTGTGCCACTGTCGAACAGAGCCACAGAAGTGATCCCCGGGGTGAATTTCCTATCTCCCATCCAATCATCAAGATTTTTCTTGAAGAGTGCTAATGAGGAGCTTTGTTTGATATAGATAGGTAGTTTGTTCCAGAGTATGGGAAGTCTCTGGGACAGGAATCTATCCCTCCAGCATGTTCTGTTTATTGTGGTGACGAGGTTTAGGTCCCTAGAGCGGGTAGCTCATAGGGATTGGGATTTCTTTAAGTGGAGCATGTCTAAAAGCTCTGGGTTTGGCATAGCTTTGTGTGTTAGGCAGAGATCACCTCTGAGTAGGCGATATGCAACGGAGTAAAGCTGCAGTTTTTTGAGACAGTCTGCAGAGGGCATCCCTTTGAGGCCGGTAATCCTCTTTGTGAGGTATTTCTGTGGCCTTTACAGTTGTTGTAGATGTCTTGTGAGGTACATACCAAAAGGGGCATTATACTCTATAATGGGTCTAATGAGTGACGAGTAAAGGGGAACAATGACCTCTTTTTTCCTGGATGAGAAACCTTTTGTGATGAGGTGTGCTACATAGAAGGATTTTCTGACTACTGTGGCGATGTGATTATCAAAGGAGAGACTACTGTCCACCTGTGTCCCAAGGTCTCTTATCACACTTTCGGTGTTAAGTAGACTACCACCTATGTGGTAGTTCATGGGTAGTGAGTTTTTACCAAAAGGAATGACAATGCACTTTTTGGCATTGAGCTTGAGGCCATGGCTTTGACACCAGGCATCTGTTTCAGCAAGGCCCTTTTGTAGGATGTCCACATCTTTTGGAGTTTTGATTATGGCTCCTAGTTTGCAGTCATCTGTGAACTTCGTTAGCCAAAGACCTTCTGTGTTGGCCTGTACTTCAGAGAAGTAGATACCAAACAGGAGAGGACCCAGGACTGAACCCTGTGGTACTCCACTTGTCACTGGTTTGAACTGGATTTGGAATCTGCTACTTTCACAGTGTGGGTTCTGTCAGTGAGCCAGTTGGCAACCCATCTTGTGACATAGGGATTTATACCTGGTTTAGTGAGTTTATCTATAATTCCAGAGTGGGGTATGGTGCCAAAAGCCTTGGCGTGATCTAGATAGGCTGTGTGAACCACCTTACCCTCATCTACAGCTTTGTTGACTGCTTCAAAGAAGTCTATCAGGTTTAGGAGACATGATCTTCCTTTTACAAACCCGAACTGGGTGGGGTCCTGAGTTTGGAGATTACCAATGTCATTGTTTATAAGTTCCATGATGATACGCTCCATAGCCTTGCAGACCAGGCTCGTTAGGCTAATGGGGCGGTAGTTTCCGTGGTCTGTGGTGGCTCCCCCTTTGTGGAGTGGGATAACTGTCGGTTGTGCTACCATTCAGTGGGCACATAGCCTGAGGTGAGGCTATGATTGAACATGGTACTTAGGTGGGGTGCCAGTTCGTTCTGTAGTTCATGGAGAACACAGCCTGGGATGTCGTCAGGTCCCATGGATGCTGTGTTCTTGGCTTTGGATAGTGTGTTTTTTACCTGTGCAGCCGTGATTACAGGAACTTTGTATTCTTCTCGTATAGATATGGGCCATTTAATCTGGACAAAAAGTAGAAACCCACACAAAACAAGTGGTCAGAAATGGCAACTGAAAAAGCTTCCACTTTTTGTCATTAGCATTTGCCTGGAGATTGGCATCACACACCTGTGCTGACTGATGGAGAATTATGTCTCACTTCATATGACACAGACTAGTGAGCTTTTGCCATTGCTTACAGTATTCTAGTTATTCTCACTCAAATGTGTTTAAATCTACTGTGCTATGGGGATACAGAGTATAGGAAAAGTAAAGGCACTACTTTGAAACAGTCTAACAATTGTTAGACTGCAGGGTCTAATAAACTAGAAGTTCCCATGTAGTGTGCTGAGATAATTCCACTGTCTATAGACTGATGTTTTTGCATAGTGTCGAGGGTTTGATTAAACATGTACATCAAATTATTATTTCATGATGTTTCATATTCCTACAATATGTTTAACTCCAAACATCTGCATTTATGTCCAGTTGCAACATGTCATGAATAATGCATTTGAATAGTGCAGTAAGAAATAATTTGCAAAAATATTCCATCCTCAACAGGGAGACTTAATAAACTACCGTCATCCTACTTTTGTCTTAATCTTATTTTTACTCTCCTAACCCTTCTTGCACCCTATAAAAGCACTTCAATGCACTGAGTATGTGAGGTTGGCATAATGGTTAAGGTGTTTACCTAACAGACACAAGGTGCAGGGTTTGATTCTTACATGGGGTGATTGGCTAGGCTTCAAATGGCCCATAAGTGCAGTTAGCCTATTACTAATCTATGAACCTATATTAATAATGAGTGAAAACCTAAGAGTAACATACCATACGGATGATCTCAAATTTACCATAAACAAAATTCTTGGTATTTCTTGCTCAATCTCTCTGGTATTTCTCACTTCATCTCTCTCTCTCTCTTCACCCTCTCTGCTTCTGTAAGTTATCACTGTCCCTTCAATGGTGTGATTTAAACTGTATGAAGTAGGAGTTTCTTTGTGGTATGCTGAGATAATGCTCAGATCTTTAGACTGATTTTTTTTGCATACTTCCAAAGGTTCTACTTCAAAAATACGTCAAACTATTACTGACTGTTTTTATTATACTATTTCATGTGTAACTGTTGCCTACATATTGTCTTCAGCAACCATTTTCCTGGTTCTGACATGATCTGCTTGCTCCCTGCTTCCATTTTCCCTCCTCTATGTCTTCTCCCCCTTCTGTGTCATTCTCCCTCCATAGCTTGTACATGATACCTGTCCTCAAGCAACATCTATGACTTGAGAAAAATGGAAGTACACTGTTATTGCAAAATCCTGTGAGTTTTTTCCTTGAGATGCATTATTCTGGTGTTCTTTGGTCTACTGTGGTTAGCCTCACTGCTCTACGTACAGTCAGGCTAATCTTGTCTGGAACAGACTGAAGAGTTAAATGTACACCACATATGATGTTCCAATAGCAAATATTGTTAGGAAGCATTTTGCTCAAAAATTCCTGTCTTCATTATAAACTGTTAAATCACAACACATAAAACCTTAAGATAACACATCTCTGTTCTGCATTGGACCATTTATTATGCTTCTTGTTATAATGTACATCTTATGTAATGTAAAAGTTATATTAATGTGATGAAGCCTAATGCCTACTTTCTCCCTTGCCTCATTGTTTTGCAACTGTCCATTAAAACCAGTAAAATTAAGGTTATGAAGTAATATTTCCTGTGTGGTTTGTTGACATAATTTACATGTCTAAAATGCTTCTGGAGTACTGTCAAGGGTTCATATCCAGAAATATGTCAAAGTCATATTTAATCTTTAAGTTATGCTAATAATGTGTGTAAGTGTCAACTATGTATCTTAGTAACCCACCATTATCCAGCTAATGTCAATTATGTCATGTTTCTAGTTTTCAACCCCTGCTTGCTCCATATTGGAAACTCTTGATTGTACATAGCAGGATAGATTACTGATCAGGAAAGACATAAAAGTAACGCACCACTACTGTAGGTGTGTTAAAAATTGTGCATAAAAATATAACATTATTTGCCTGTCTCCATGTCTCTATCTGTTCCCACTCCTGTATCATAATTTTTTTTACTATTTCATATTTATTATGCTATGGGATGTAATAGACAAGTTATGGAATTTTTCAATTTTCATGAGTGCAATGAAGACTTATACATAGATTTTCCTTTGCTTCACCTGTTGTCAGCTTTGATCTTTGTGAGGTCTGAGTTCTTATGTGTTATGATTAGATAATACGCAGATCTGTAAATTTGTTTTACAATACTGTTAAGGTTTGAATCCGGCTGTATTTCAAAGTCTTCTTGAATGTTTTGCATGAATCCTTTTAGAGTAACTGTTGGCTATACATTTTCTTACCAGACCATTGTCCTGCAAGTGTTTGCTCCCTGTTGGGAACACTCTCTTGTACAGATCTTGTCTGAATAATTATAATAAAAAAGCAAACAATAATGCAACACAAATATGTGCACAGATGAACTATAAACTAATCTCTTATTAAGTCTGTATGTGTATTCCAATCCTGTCATCAAATGATCATCAATCTCACCCCTTCTGTGTCATTTAATAAACCTCCTTGATTCAAAACCATTTCCATAAGCCAGGTTTCCACCAGCAATAACATGCATGGTTACATAGCTTGCTGTTTAATTCAAGCAAAAGGCAGTATTATGTGAATGTACTGACATTAAACAAACAGCACTATATCAAGGTATTATTATCATGTTTTAGTTTCGACAAAGAAATATCAAGTCATTTTGTAATTTCCTGGCAATGAAACAGTTATTCTTTGAATGCTGTGGTGTGAGTACTCCTGCATCACTTTAATTCAGTAGTAACTTGTATAGCATATATACACACAGATAGAGTGTGGGTCAGTTCTGGGACAGTGTGTGTATAAAACAACAGAAACAGCTTCCTTGGCCAAACAACATTGATACTGCACTGCTCAATTTTGTGAACATTAACATAGTTACCTCCTTTCATCATTCTGACAAAATAATATTGTACAAATTATTATCAAAAGTCCTTTCTTACTCCACACATTCATTTCAGTTATTTGTGATAAACACTGCTGCTATGTCCTGCAACAGATGGTGACAACAGACAACTCTGTAGACTGTAAAGTATGATAGGTAGGGGTTTGAAGCTGGTAACACCTACCTGTCAGATAACTGTGTCAGACAGGAGTTTGTTAGGCAATGAAAGTATTTATGACGGTTTACTATTGTTTGTGCGAACGACATCCTATAGGCTGCAATGTGCCGAAAAACAGAATGTCGAACGCACAAGCAGTTTTGCAACAGATAGTCGGCTCCACTTATGCGAATGCACAACTACATTCACATAAGTAGAAATCGACTATCTGCATGGAGATTGCGGTACAGTGGGGAGTGGAAATTCTTCCACAGCCCCACTGTAATGTATTCTCGGAGTTAGAATATATAAGTGGGGGTGTGTGGGGGGTGCAGGGGGGCTTGCCCCCCCTGGAAAAACGTGATAGCTGTATAGGAGTTTGATTTACATCAGCTCCTATACGTCTATCACGTGGTGGTTTCGACAACAATGTCGAACCAAATGTGTTGAGCATTTGGTTCGACATTGTGAACAGTAGTTATTTGTACTTTCGGTATTACCATTAGTTTATTTGAATGGAAAATGTTTTTTCGTTTGAATAAACAGTAGTAAACCATTTATGACATAGTCAGGGGGCCATATGTTTAAAACATCACCCTCCAAGGTAGGAGATCCATACCGATTACAATTGGAGAGCGCTCTTCCTGACACAAATAGTATGCCTCTTTCTGTGTTGTTAAAGGCTGATACACAGCTTTATGATATCTGTCTTGGCATGTGTTTGAGTCCTGCAAGATGCAAATGGTAAGTATGGCATTAACTGCTCACAGGCATTACATAAGGAATGACTTAATTCCAAGATAATATTGCTCTAAATTGCATGTCTTCATCCAAACATTTATGTATCCCTGTAATTATTTTCTTCACACTGTAAAGCTTTATAGAACATGAGGGCTTGCATCACATTTCTTACTGCATGACATGATACCAGATCATCATAAATGTGATTGGGCCTGCGTTAGGACACCTTCATGTGTGTTTCTGGTGTTTACATGCTGTTATGGCAGTGGTCACCATAATGTTTTGTAAGCATATCCAGTATTATCATGTAGTACATGGGCCCCATTTATGAACAGTGACCTTGAACTAATGAAATGTCATGAGATCTGTGTTATTTGTCACTTGTGTGGTATTATACTACTGTTTAAGATTTAACATGGTCATCTGATACATGTTTCCTGGTAGTATAACCCCTTTCTATGGTTTCTAAATAACAGCAAACAATAAACCATGTCCCTTTCTGATTTGCAGTACAAAACAGCTGAGAAGCTTATTTAGTTTTGTTTATATATGATAAAGTGGAGAATACAGCAATGCCATTTGTTATCACACATATATTGCATATACATATCATATTCAATAACTGCAGTCTCAGTCTAGGTAAAAGGCCCTAATGTATCCACTGTCCTTTGCAAAATGTTATCTCAACTCAGCATGTTATTAACAATAATATCACATGTAGTCCCCTTTAGTACCGTGTTTCTTTGTGTCCCTTTCACACCTTTTGTTGGCATGTCTATTTTTTATTTATGTGCATGGGTCAAGAACTGTGAACAAATTCATTATTACATCAATATGGAAGTATTAATGTTTAAAACGTTTCTTTGTAACATGAGCACATTTGACTGCATTATCCGAGTACATTTTTTTCCATTCACCCTCCTCTCTTACTTATTTCTGCACTATTAACATTGTATTCTGTATACATTCTCCCCATTTAAGTTCTCCTGTATCTTAATTCTTTTATTTACCTTGTTCTAACTTCTTATCAGCTGTCCACACACATTCATATAATAGGTTTTCCTTCACACAAGCTATTTTTGTTTGCATTGTGTGTTCAAGCTTCCCTGTACCTTTTCTTTGCTGCCAGTACTTCTGCTGGCCACATAATGGGCCTATAAACATGTAAGCGTAATCAGTAGCATGCATATTCAGTGAGTGCTGCTGCTCATCTGACGTGAAACCTACATAATTGTTAATGAATCCCAGGGATAGTCATAACTTTTATTGTTTGTATAACTTACTTTTCAGACAGATGCAGCCATCACTAAAATTGCATAATACAGAAGAACTTGTGTTTCATTACATTATCAAATGACATCCTCCTCATTTAAAGATGCAATGCATGATAATGCATGTATATCCATGTCTTAAAATTAAAAAAAATGAAATAAATTCAAACATTAAAACATTTAAAATAAAGTATAAATGTCACAATCTATCTTCATTTTGAAGGTTATACAAAGTGGTTGTATAGAACAAGTAATATTATATGCATGTGAGTTATTATTGCATTGTTCCATATAAATCAACTTTTGCAGTGGCAGATAATAAATATTTCCAAATAAGTAACTGGAAACTTCAGACTTCTATATGGTATCCCTACCAACAGGAAGTATCATAAGTGTTTTAATTCTTAATTATATATTAAAAAAAAAACAAGAATGCAGTGTTTAAGTTGAATTTACTCATTTAAAACAAATATATATATACAAAGCATTTAAATCAGCATAAACTAGTGGGGCAGAACACTGCAGACTGCTCTTAGGAAATTCCAGAAATGGTCATGTATGTGTGGAACAAACACAACTACAAAGTGGTGTATGTACAATGCACAACATGTGGTCAGCATAGTGTGTGATTTTTATATTGTGCAAATTACAAATGCCTTGGATTTGCCATAACAAATGGCAACAAAGTACCAGTACCAATCACCAGCTGAATGCTAAATATTAAAAGGATCTTCTGTAGTAGAAATGGGATTTCTGCCACTATATTATGTATAAAAGAAGCTCACTCTTTTATTCGTACACACAGTTTTGAAGACAGAAGCACAAAAATGCACTTAACAGTTTTTTTACATACTAAAAAGTGTATAAAGAGTATCTGACATTGTCCTGTGAGATTAACTAAATATTTACTTAAATGGAAGAGTTATAATCTGGTATATTAGTAAACAAAGACAATGGGACAAAGAATTGAATACACTACAGGCCATAGTAGACACACTAAACTTAAATCCAAAACAAAATGACATTATCAGTCAGTCTGAACATAAAAAACTTAAATACAAAATATGTTGAAATTCGGAATCATAAAGTTTCAATAAACCTGGAAAAACTTAAACGTCAGTCATATTCAGTAAACCCTTTAAGCTTGCATAAATTTGGTGTTAAATCACAGAAAATGAATAAACTAAAGCCTATCAAAGAAAACAGATATTAAAATTAATCTTGAGGGCTTTAAAATATTTTATAAAAATATAAATAATAATAATACAAATAACCTAGATTTTCTAAGGGAAAAATAAATACAAAATAACAAGTGAAGAAAAAAAAAACATTAATTTTAACAAAAATAAAAGATCAAATAAAACATTTAGAAAAATAATAAGGCACCAGTCATAAATGGTCTTATACCAGAACTATATAAAATGCTATTGGATGATGCAGTTAAAATTTTAGAAAAGGTCTATAGAGAAATAGAAACAACTGAACATCATGGAAATATTCCTTTATATCACCTAATTTAAAACAAGATAAGGATCCTAAAATATTTTCATCATACAGAACCATTCACTTTTAAATGTGGACTAAAGATGCTCATGTCCATTCTAGCTAACATAATTAATATACTTATACCTAAATATAAATATATACCTAAACTAATTAACAAATCAAACTAGGTTTATTTTAAATAGACAAATACAGGATCAGATAATAAAAATACATGCATTAACAGACTATGCAAATAAAAATAAAAATTAACTTTCTATCAATAGTCTCAGTTTAGATAAAGCTTTTGACTGTTATACAATAACTCTTGTACTTATGCTAAAATAGATTATTTTCTTCCTAATTCCTTTAAATTACAAAAAAATGAACAAAACACGGCTGTCCATTATCACCTTGACTTTTTTTGCATTACCTATAGAACTCTCTGCTAATATTATCCAGCAAGAACATTAATGGTGTCAAAAGAAGATTTCAAACTAAAGATTCATCTCTCTTCTGATGATATTTTACTAATAATAGGAAATATAAAAAAAAAAACATTAGAACATATAATTAGTTCTATGAGTCAGTTTGAAGAAATCCTGAACTTAAGATTTAATCATAATAAAGCAAGTACATTACTAATTAATAAAAAAATTAAGAAAGACATACAAAAAATATTTTAGCTTCAACTGGAATAGCAATTAAAGGAAATACCTTAGTATAATCATTATGTTAAAAAATAAAGAAATGATGCAAACTTTCAACAGATTGTTAAATACATTTTAAGTTTAGTAACAAAATAGAACACATTCTTCTTTACCATGGAAGAACAATTAATGCTTATTAAGATAGTAAATCTCCCTAATATATTGTTTGTTGTACAATCTTTAGTAATATCTCCACCAAACAAGTGATGAAGAAGATAAACAATATACTTAATTTTCTTGGCATCCTAATAAACCAGGAGTTTCCTTTGACTGAACAGAAAAGGTTAGGATAATGCTGGAATAGGATTCCCTGATATTCAATTATATGCTACTTCAACAATTGCAAATGTTATAGCATTGTGGATAAATTCATGTTATGATTCATAATTGAAACAAATGCATCAAGAAATATTATTAGTAAATAATAAATATATCACAACCAGTCACAAACAACAGTTTTACTTGGTTATTAAAATATTTTGGCATAAATGGAATTAAACCATCTTCTCAAATTCTCTATTTAAATAATAATCTCCTCTTAATAAAAGTTTACATATTATATCCATTGCATTAAAAATGTAATATTTTCTTTGTTTCCAATTGCAAATATAAGTGACTCCTTAGAAACTCAGAATTTCAACAAAATGTTTGCACTGAAACCACAAAGTAACTTAATTTATTGGCATCAATTTTTAAATGGTACTGATATATATACAATTGAAAATGTAAGGTCAAAATATAATCAAGATTCTGAAAATTGGTTAATCTTTACAAATATTTAGAGACATTGTGAACACAAAGATAAATAAGATACTTAACCTAGATAAAAAAATCATTCCTAAATTATTGGAATTCTTAATACACTTCAATAATAATGGAATGAAAAATGAATTATATTTGTCACAATTTTATAAAATTCTTAAGTTAGATTTCACATATTTAGACAATTCCTATTGGAATTTTCTTCAAAATTTAACAATGAAGACTTTGCTGAAGAATACATAAAAACAATATTATAATTTACAGATAAACCACATCTTCAGTATTTTGTAAAATTTACACTTGGAAATTCTTACACAGAGCTTTTGTCACTCCTTACAAAATTACAATTATATATAAAAGAAATTGAATTAAATGCTGGAGATGTGTTCTGAAATAATAGCTGACTGGATGGATATGGTATATGAATATGAAGTCATCTTCCCTTTTCAGAAAAAAATTAATAACTTCATTCAAGGTCTATAGTCAGATAGATGTAATATTTCTAAATCTTTAGTTTTATTTAATGCTCCAACTTCTAAGATAATTCCAAAAAACCCAAGGGCCTCTTCTTTGGTCTGTTCTTGCTATAGCCAGAAAAATCATTACTAAAAATTGGAAAAGTAAAGTTACCCCCTCTAGTGTTGAATTTAATAGTATGGCAAAAATTGTTTGCAGTAATGAATTACATACCATAAAGATAAGAACTTCTGATATTACACATTCATATAAATCTTGGTTTAAACATAAAGACTTGCTTGAAGAATATTATTTGCTGTTGATATGTATAACTTTGATGGATTGATCCGCTGTGCACCTATGTAAATAGTTATTTGTTTGCTTTATAATTGATTTGTTTATCTACTTTTTTAAAACCACATAAAAAAAAATAAAAAAGTGTATAAAAAAGAATGGCATGTGAGCTGACCCTGGATGTAATATAAAAAAAGTTGTAATATAGTCAAAGATATGTGGCAGGCACTGTGCATGCAAATGGCACTAGAAAGAATGAATATTGCTGAAATAGTTGTTAATAAATGTTGCATATTTAAAACAAAAGAAAGACTGCCATGCTCCTTAACTACTACTCCCTAATGTCCTTAATTGCAAAGTTGTAGACCAGTGACAAGGATAAGAAAAAAGAGGCATGGACAAATGTTGAAAACTAATAATAGCAAAGATTCAAAATAGAAAAAGAATAAAAAGAGGAAAAATGTAAAAAATAAAATGCTTGTTTCTTAGAGAATATAATACTTGTACAAAACTATTAATTAAGTTGGAAATTACAATGGATATTATAAACACAATAAACTAAGCACAAATACATAGGAATTCACTTTATTCTCCCTACTGACTTCACTTTAAGTTTACTAGGAGAACCAAATGGAAGCAGTACTCTTTCGTCACTTAACTACTCCATATAAAGTCACGTATTTAATTAATTAAAGAATTTCAGGAAATAGACCAACCTGCACTTATTCATAGGCATATGAACTGCAATTAAGCCTCTGGGAGAAATTTAATGTCAGTTGTCAATGGAATGAAATCAGATGATCAGTTTCTCCCTCCAAAAGTGTAAGATTTGATAGAGACAATGCATATCTCTTCTCATGCCTCCTGATATCATATCCCTTATCTTTCCTGTTGCTGAAGAGTAGGCAGAAACTTGACCATTGTCTGGCAGTTGGTCCAGAGGATAAGACTGCAAGCTGTAGTTGCAGGGGTATAGGGTTTTATTCAGTCAGCCTTTTTCTGCCTACTGTGTGACTTTGTGTGATTTTAAGCAAGCCACTTAACTAGATATCATTCCCAGATCACCTAAGAAAAGAGACTGTTTATCAAGTGGGCCTACCTGGTTAACAAAAGGGTATTATTATTATTACAGCTATCTGAGCAATGTACAAGGAATATATTAATCATGTCGTGACATGTTTTTCATCTCAAAATAAAAGCTGAAATTAATAATACCCCTTACAATATACTTATATTTAATAAAATGAAAAAGAACATTCTCAAATCTATGTTTTTTTGCCAGGTATTAAACTGTTTGCACTGCTGTTGAGGTTATTATGTCTGAATTTATCCAATTAAATACCTGGTATCTATCTAAAAGTATTAGTTTTTTTTATAAAATTGTCTTACTTCTTCATAAAAGCATTAACTTGGTTAAATCATTATACATTTTTATTAACCTTCATTTCTACTATATTTGTTATATATTTTTATAAAATAAAATAAAACAATTATAGAGTCTTATTAACCTTCATTTCTACTATAAATATTTAAAACAATTTCAGTCTACAGTATTGCTAAAGTGTCATCTGCATTTCTTTTACATCTACTTTCCTCTATGTACTGTTCGATTCACTTTCAGTATTAATGTAATTAGATGTAATTATATTCTTTTACTATAAACTTGTATATATACATTTCATTTTGTACATTGAATACTTCAGGATGCATAAATGCATAGTTTTGATGGCCTGGGTCATGGAGTATAAATTTTTCAGGACTATCTCACTTATCTAGTTATGAAATATAAATAAAAAAGTTGATTTGCAAAGAATTATCCAAATAAATAAATAAATGTCATACTGATTTTTTTTAACTTCTAGTTACAAGTTTATGTCAGGTTTAACAAAGACAGTCTGAAGTTTGTGGTAGACATTCATAGGTTTACCACACATTCATCATATAGAGGCATTGATTTAGTACACTAATACAACAACATGAAACCAGTGGATGACATAAAGTGGTTAGGGATGTGGAGTCAAAGTCATACAAAATATCTAACAGATATCGCCTGTTCTAGCACATTGTTGTTTTGCTCTCTTTGGCAAAATAAGACCAAAGGAGGTCTGAAGGCTGGTCTTCGTTTATTTATCATGCAGTATTAGAATCCCATTTATGACTTTCAGATTCAGGAAATAAATGGTATGCATCATTTCCACTAACAACAACAAGTAATGCCCTTCCTGTGCACCAATGGTGAATTCAGGTGCAGGAAAATCCTTAAAACAAATGAAGACCAGCCAAAAATTAGTTATGACTAAATAAATACTATGCAGAGTCAGCAAACTAATGCATGTCTTGCTCAGAATATGTTTATTTCAAGAAATAGGTTAATTTAGTCAATGTAGCTTAAAGCAACATATGATAAAATACAACACATATTTCAATTCCAAAACTTTTCAGGGATTGCACACAGTACCGTGTTCTACCTCAGTAGGCCTTAATACATCAGAAGACAATCTAGCATCAGACATAATTCCTTCATCTGTGATTTCTTCATAAATATTTCTTACTAGTATCATTAAACTTTCAAATGGCTACACTATTTAGACTATCCTTATAGCACAAATTTATTGTACCAAAACAATTGCCAGTTATTATTTGCATGCAGCAAATTATTTTAGATGCATACTTTTAAGTAAGCATAAAGTTGAACTACTGCTTCAGAATGTATCACCACCCAGTCTAGCTGTGAGGAATTAAGGGTAAACAATGTTATTTCCCATCAGTTTGCATTCACACTTGTGTTCTCGCAATATCTGTTTCTGAAATGCTACAAATTTATAAAAATAGTTACTAAATCATAGATCGCCATTGGACCACTCTTGCTTACAGGTCTTAGAAAAAATAATAAAGAATTTGGCTCCTGAAAGATGTGCTTATGTTGAGTAGGTCACTCTCCCAGTTATTTGCTAAGCAGCCCTTAACCTAAACTCATCAGTGTTTTGAAAATCCATACTTGATATCTGGATATGTTTGTCAGATGGTAATCAAAAAAATGCATTTCATTTGACAGAATCCTTTCTGACTCTATAATTTATATAAATCAAATGGCTCCAGGTTCATAAATTAAAATCAACAACACTGTAAAAATTTCTGCTCTGAAAAAAGTATTAACATTTTGGTAATGATACACAAAAGAGGAACTGGAGATCAAACCACGATGCTCACAAGCCAAGTATCATAAAAATCCAGTCAGAAATGTAGCAAAACGATTTATTAGGATCCAAGAAAATTAGGGCTTTCACATAGGATCTACCTACGCTTCATCAGATTTACAAATAAAAGCAGGATGGAATAATCTTTAAATACATCTCTGCACGGGAAAATTAATCACCATAGTTACCAAGCATATCCAATTAGTGTTAACAGAACAATTCATCTCATCAAAATCGTCGCATTTTAAGAGATAAAAGTATTTGTAAAGGATAGTATATTCAAACAAATTTATATATGTGGGTTAAAATGCAATACGATGAAAATCTATTTATGCAGTGAAACAAGTGCATAAAAATTCATTTTTAAAAGACTTAATATTGTCAAATAGACTATAGCAACATAAAATCAAATTGAGTTAATGCACTATATTTTATCTAGGTCAAATATTTGACAATGTGACCATAACAACAAAGACGAAATCGGACATTTGATCCATTCCTATAATCATACCGTTCAAAAGTAATGATACGCATTAATTTAACTATCTAAGGTACAATTTATATCAGCACATAGAAACAAGAAAAATATATGTTAAAAACACAAATATTTATACAATAATTTCATCAGTTGTTTCATATAGCACACTCTTCCTTAAAAATGGATGTATACAAAAAAGTGAAGCATAGAGATATTTGTTAAAAAACGTATGTGTATAAATGTGTATTTAGACTCATTTGGTTGTTCGCTACAATGTAGTGACCAGTTTTAAAATGACCATAACTGATGGAGAGATAATGGAAATAGCAACAAAGTTCAACAACTGACCTATAAAGGTGTTGATCAGAATTTCTGTTCAAGTATGGGTTTAATTGATAAAACATGATTTAAACCTGGAGGTAGATGAGCTCCCAATTTTAAAATCCAATTAAGTTCAATAATGGACAAATTGTTATAGGAGTCACCTCCCCTCGGATTTATTTTCACTACCTGTAAAACCTTGAAGCAAAAAGTATGTAAAGGAAACTCCTGGACATGTTTAGCTAAAGCATTTGTCTCAGAGCCTTTGTTTATATCGTATAGGTGATTATATATCCTTTCTTGTAATTTCCTTTTTGTCAAGCCTACATAGAATGCTTGACATAATGAGCAGTTAGCAAGATAAACCAGATTCATTGTGTCACATGTAGCATGGAAATTAGGTGTAAACACAAAATTATTATTAGGATGTCTATATATCTGGTTCTTGGTAATATATTTACACCTGTTGCAATGGTTACAGGCATAGGTCCCTGGCTCCAGATTCAAACCACTAGTGGAATTACTCAAAGTATAAGAATCGTTACATAAAATTTGCTTCAAATTCTCACTGTTTTTATAAAGGAAGCTAGGTTTATCCCCAACCAATTTTTTGGTCTGACTATCCATTATAAGAATATTCCAGTTACGCGAGAATATTTCTCTTAAGTAAGCAATATCACTAGTATATTTAATAGTGAATCTTGTTCTATTCTCAGAGGTGCGTATAGAATACAGATACCTTTCCTCATATGAGGTTGTGTTGGCATCATTTATTGAGACAGAACCATGATGTAGAGATCCTGTGTCTCCTATAATGCTTCGTCTAACTTTCCTAACCATTTTCACTGGATAGCCTCTCTCTAGAAAAAGGGATTCTAGAAGGTCTGCTTCATGAGCAAGAGTATGTTGTTCTTTACATAACTTTAGAATCCTGATGAATTGGCTTTTGACGATGCCATGGAATATGTACCTAGGGTGCATACTATCATATATGAGGAGACTATTTTTCCAAACAGATTTCCTGAAAAGAGATGGAGCTATTGTACCATTATCCCTAAGGCTAAGGGTGACGTCAAGAAAATTTAACTCAATATGTGAGATTTCTTTGGTAAATCTCAAAAAACTGGTGGTTGTTTCTAAATAAGTTAGGAATTGTTCAAAGGTCTTTTGGGAACCTTGCCAGACGATAAGTATATCGTCGATAAAACGCTTGTACAACTTTACATGTTTATACATTTCATGTTTAAAGAGAAAAGATTTTTCCCATTGGTAAAGTACCAGATTCGCATAAGTATTAGCGCAGGGGGTGCCCATGGCTACCCCCAGCATTGTAAATAGTGTTTATCTCCAAACATGAAAATGTTGTTGTATAAGACAAGATCTAGTAGCTGGCATATCAAGATCTGCCTATCATTACTAAAATTTGTTTCTGTAACCAAAAGTTCTCTGATAAAATCTATTCCTAAATCATTAGGGATAGATGTAAACAGGTTCTTTACATCTAGTGTAATCAATAGATATTCTTGCTCCCTCATATCTATATTCTTGCTCCCTCATATCTAATGTCAGGGTGTCAATACTCTCTAGTAGCTGGTAGGTGTCTTTCAAAATGGAAGGGAATTTGTCAACTACAGGTCTCAAAATGTGTTCAATAAAAGAGGAAATGTTGTACGTTGCCCATTTTTCACCTGAGACGATGGGTCTCATTGGAATGGAGAATTCGTTCTTGTGTATCTTGGGCAATCCTTTAATTAGTGGTGTAACTGGGTGTTTTATGAAAAGATATTCATAGACTTCTGGATTAACTTGCCGACACATCAATAAATCATATAAAGAACCTTGTATGTTATGTATTATATGTACGATATCAGACTGATCAATTTCTTGATATGTAGTAGTGTCAGAAAGTAAAGATAACATATTATTGACATAATCAATTGTATTCGATAATACTATACCACCCCCCCCCCCTTGTCAGCAGGCTTAACAGTTACATCTTTGTTATGTTTAAAGTTCGTAAGGCATTCGCCTTCATTCCATGACAGATTATAAAATCTGCCTTTCTTATGGAAGTCCCTATTTTGAAAGAATGAATATAGATCGTTTTCACATAATTTTAAGTAACATTCAATGTGTGATGGCATATTAGGGACATAGCAGCTGGAACGTTTAAAAGGAAGCTGATATTGTAACGAATTCTCTATCATTGATTCGTTTGAAGAAAATAATAACTTCAAAGAGATTTTACGGCAAAAGAGCCTGAGGTCTATGAAAGTTTCAGTGAGGACAGCTGCTCTGGCTGGAACGAAATTCAGTCCTCTATTCAGTAAATTAGTCGAAAAAATATCCAACTCAAAATTAGAGAAGTTAAATACCAAGCCAGTCACTGTTTTAGCCTCCTGTTGGTCCCGGATCTGTCTCCGGAAAATTTCCTTTTTCGGCGGTCCCTGCTGTCCAACCTCCCTCTGGTTTGGGAGGTGGATTTCCTTTTGTAGGGCAAAAAAGGCACATTGCCCGATGTAACAGTCTTAGGTATAGCTCCTAGAGCTGATGATGTCCGATTGTTAAACAAAGCTTGCTGATTTGGTGGGGGCGTATTTGTCACTAAAAGTCCAATGTCATTGGGTATGTTATAAGGTAATTCCACGGAAGGTTCAATGCGATCTGTGGATGAAAATGAAGTTGGATTATTGGGAGAGATGAGCATATCTGCATTTAGGGACACCTGTGTAGGAAGTGTCAGTGGCACTTGGTCAGTTCTATTATGATCATTATTAGGCTCATGTATAGGTCCAGGGGTCTCCTGGGATCTCGGCCAGACAAACACCTGACCCCTGGAAAAATCATTGTAGTCTCTCGCTAATTTGCGTTGATTAATGATCTTTAATCTGTTTGTGTAGGCACTGACTTGTATACAGACAGTATGTAATTTATTTCGACAAAGTCTGAAACAAAACGCTCAGTTAAGTCATTGTATGTAGTTTCGACTTTAGCTCTTAGTTCACTTTCCAATGGTGAGAAATATTGTAGAAGCAATTTTATATAGTTGAAACCTAGACCAATATTGAGGTCTTGCCACTGTTTTAATAAAGCAGGGTGAGATTCCCCATAGGTAGGCATGCAGAAAACCCGCATGCCTCTGGGGATAACGCGAAAATGCTGGCAAGCCTCAAGGTGTAGTCTTTGCCAAACATAACGCTGCAATAAATATAAGTCATCTGTAAATGATTTTAAGAGTGTATTAAATTCTATTAGATTCTCACCAGTATTAGAAGATGTTGTAACCACATTGTTGGTAAAGTCCAGAGTCAATAAAGGGTTTAGGTCCTGGTGTAAAATGTTGTTCCATAGATTTGAAGTATCCCTCGGCTCCGGGCAATTAGTAGGTGTAATAGCAGCATTTTCCATCGTGTGCGGCTGGTTGCAACAAATGAAACAGTCAAACAAAACAAGGAGTACCAACAAAGTCGCTGAATGGAGCTCCAGTCAAAATCAAGCCAAAACACAAAAGAGGAACTGGAGAGCAAACCATGATGCTCACAAGCCAAGTATCATAAAAATCCAGTCAGAAATGTAGCAAAACGATTTATTAGGATCCAAGAAAATTAGCGCTTTCACGTAGGATCTACCTATGCTTCATCAGATTTACAAATAAAAGCAGGATGGAATAATCTTTAAATACATCTCTGCGCGGGAAAATTAATCACCATAGTTACCAAGCATATCCAATTAGTGTTAATAGAACAATTCATCTCATCAAAATCATCGCATTTTAAGAGATAAAAGTATTTGTAAAAGATAGTATATTCAAACAAATTTATATATGTGGGTTAAAATGCAATACGATGAAAATCTATTTATGCAAGCCAATTCATCAGGATTCTAAAGTTATGTAAAGAACAACATACTCTTGCCCATGAAGCAGACCTTCTAGAATCCCTTTTTGTAGAGAGAGGCTATCCAGTGAAAATGGTTAGGAAAGTTAGATGAAGCATTATAGGAGACACAGGATCTCTACATCATGGTTCTGTCTCAATAAATGATGCCAACACAACCTCATATGAGGAAAGGTATCCGTATTCTATACACACCTCTGAGAATAGAACAAGATTCACTATTAAATATACTAGTGATATTGCTTACTTAAGAGAAATATTCTCGCGTAACTGGAATATTCTTATAATGGATAGTCAGACGAAAAAATTGGTTGGGGATAAACCTAGCTTCCTTTATAAAAACAGTGAGAATTTGAAGCAAATTTTATGTAACAATTCTTATACTTTGAGTAATTCCACTAGTGGTTTGAATCTGGAGCCAGGGACCTATGCCTGTAACCATTGCAACAGGTGTAAATATATTACCAAGAACCAGATATATAGACATCCTAATAATAATTTTGTGTTTACACCTAATTTCCATGCTACATGTGACACAATGAATCTGGTTTATCTTGCTAACTGCTCATTATGTCAAGCATTCTATGTAGGCTTGACGAAAAGGAAATTACAAGAAAGGATATATAATCACCTATACGATATAAACAAAGGCTCTGAGACAAATGCTTTAGCTACACATGTCCAGGAGTTTCCTTTACATACTTTTTGCTTCAGGGTTTTACAGGTAGTGAAAATAAATCTGAGGGGAGGTGACTCCTATAACAATTTGTCCATTATTGAACTTAATTGGATTTTAAAATTGGGACCTCATCTACCTCCAGGTTTAAATCATGTTTTATCAATTAAACCCATACTTGAACAGAAATCCTGATCGGCACCTTTATAGGTCAGTTGTTGAACTTTGTTGCTATTTCCATTATCTCTCCATCAGTTATGGTCATTTTAAAACTGGTCACTACATTGTAGCGAACAACCAAATGAGTCTAAATACACATTTATACACATACGTTTTTTAACAAATATCTCTATGCTTCACTTTTTTGTATACATCCATTTTTAAGGAAGAGTGTGCTATATGAAACAACTGATGAAATTATTGTATAAATATTTGTGTTTTTAACATATATTTTTCTTGTTTCTATGTGCTGATATAAATTGTACCTTAGATAGTTAAATTAATGCGTATCATTACTTTTGAACGGTATGATTATAGGAACGGATCAAATGTCCGATTTCGTCTTTGTTGTTATGGTCACATTGTCAAATATTTGACCTAGATAAAATATAGTGCATTAACTCAATTTGATTTTATGTTGCTATAGTCTATTTGACAATATTAAGTCTTTTAAAAATGAATTTTTATGCACTTGTTTCACTGCATAAATAGATTTTCATCGTATTGCATTTTAACCCACATATATAAATTTGTTTGAATACACTATCTTTTACAAATACTTTTATCTCTTAAAATGCAACGATTTTGATGAGATGAATTGTTCTGTTAACACTAATTGGATATGCTTGGTAACTATGGTGATTAATTTTCCCGCGCAGAGATGTATTTAAAGATTATTCCATCCTGCTTTTATTTGTAAATCTGATGAAGCGTAGGTAGATCCTACGTGAAAGCGCTAATTTTCTTGGATCCTAATAAATTGTTTTGCTACATTTCTGACTGGATTTTTATGATACTTGGCTTGTGAGCATCGTGGTTTGATCTCCAGTTCCTCTTTTGTGTTTTGGCTTGATTTTGACTGGAGCTCCATTCAGCGACTTTGTTGCTTCTCCTTGTTTTGTTTTATTTTGGTAATGATATTAAAGAACCATATTGGTGATAAGCTTTATCTTGCTGCACTAAGTTTGCTTCCATCAGTTACAGTCACAAAGTTACTTTTAAAATAAGGCTATTGACAAGATGTCAGCCAGAAATGTACACGGGTGAAGCCGTGCCAATGATCCAGAAGGCATGTATTCATCTTGCTGCTCAGGTGTCTGATGATGCTATCAGGGAGGATGGGTTTCCAATCCTGAAGGAAAGGATCATGTTGGACATCTCTCTAGTACATCTGTCATGGAGACCAGAATGCAGAGATTTGCCTAAGTCTTGGGGGAGCAGGATTATAGAGTAAGGGCAATTACTTTCTGGAGCCAGAGTAAGACCCATACTCAGATTCCTCTACTGCCCATCCAGTTTGTCAATGATGTCTACCATAATGGGTCTACTTTAGTTGACCGAGACACCCCTTCACCGACACGCAGAAGACCGAGACCAAGCGACCAAAAACACACAATACCGACAACTCACAAAACCGAACACCATAACACCGACACACAAAACGTAAACTACACATTACACACAACTACATATCCACTAACCTTAACCCAAACCCTAACCCTAAGGTCCGACACTACCACACACTTACCCTACCCGCACCCTAACCCTAACTCACTTAACCCACCCCTAAACCTAAAGTCCGTCACTATTGCACACTGACCCTACCTACATCCTAACCCTAACTCACTTAACTCACCATAAAACATAAAGCCCGTCACTATCGCACACTCACCCTACCCGCACCCTAACCATAACTCACTTAACCCGCTCCTAAACTACACTCCGTCACTATCACACACTTACCTTACCCGAACCCTAAGTCTGACACTACCGCACACTCACCTTTTCCATACCCTAACCCTAAATCCCTCACTATAGCACACTTACCGACTCGCGCTCACACGTTCCCCATGTCGGTCTTTCGGCTGTCGGGATTTCACCTTGTCGATCACCTTAGTTTTCAGTCTTTTGGTCTCGGTCTTCTGCGTGTCGGTGAACTGGCATCTCGGTCAACTCAAGTAGACCCACCATAACATGGGACCATTAGTGGATGGGACTATACATATTTTTTGATGAAGGATCCTGAAGTTGGCAATGGGTTGGATGAAAAACAGTGTGTGTGTGTGTGTGTGTGTGTGTGTGTGTGTGTGTGTGTGTGTGTGTGTGTGTGTGTGTGTGTGTGTGTGTGTGTGTGTGTGTATGTGTGTGTGTGTGTGTGTGCGCATGCATGCTTGTTCCTACTAAGCAAACATTATTAGAGGAATACTTCATGTATTGACTAATTCAGAAGTAAAATAAGATGAATGCATAAAAACTAAAATCACCTCACCCAGCTCCATAGCTTATGGTGATGAAGTACTGAGTTTATCATAGTCAATCTGATTTCAGCTATTGTGTTGAATGTTGGAGGAGCTGGTTTGTAGAGGTGGGAATGGAACACAAAATGCTAGCTTGCCCACCTCAGAAGGGAGGGAGGATGTGATGGTTGTTTGTGGGAAATGACCATGACACATTCTTGTACTAGTGCTATGTAACACTGAAATCAAGGATTTCATATGTGATAATACACATGCTTCCATTGATGCAAAGGCATAGCAAACTCAAACAATGGCAGGGGACACTAGGACTCAGAAAGAAGGCACCAATCCCATCTTCTTACCTTTACAGCTAAGTGAAAAAATGGGCTACATATTTCTCAACCCAGGGAAAATGAATGGCTTGCAGTGGGTTTTGAGGTGAAAGCTAGATGGTAAGTGTGCATTTGGGGAAAAAGGAAAATGATAACATTTCTTGCTGCCTATAAATAAGCTGGGAAAAAATAGCCAGTAATATTTTATGAGATATATATGCCTTCAAGTTGACATTAAAGTTAATTTAGCTCACCTGCAAAAAAAAAAAAAAAAAAAAAAAAAGGATATTGGAGAAGGCACTTCAGTAAAACAGTTAGATGTATTATTTTCTCATATTTAATATGGTTAATACATTTTACAACTATTGAAAGTGGGTCTTTGGTGTGGCAGAGATTAACCATCAACATTTCATTATCCAGTCAGCTCTTTTGCCATAGGGGAGTAAGGTTCGGACTGTGTCCCAGGGACCCTGAATTTGATTACCGGTTCAAGCATGTATTAGATCTGGCATGGGCAAAGACAGGAGTGTTGCATTTAGAGAAGTAGTTTATAGCTATTACCTGTTAATGAGCTGCTTCTTGTAGTCAAATACTTGAATTCCTCAGCCTCAATTTGCCTACTCTTTGACTCTGAACAAGTTAGTTTACCAAATTTCCATAGCAGTTGGGAAATTGGGATAGACTCCTCAACATCCTCATGGACCACATGCTTAGTAAGTACCTATCAGTCTTGTAGCAATACTAGCTCATTTCTTTTTTGAGGGAAGGGAGCAGTAGCCATTCCCATTGTAGATTGCTTACTGAAGAATAGAGATCCTATGGCACAACTGGCATCGGGGAGAACAGGGCAACCTTGAAGCATCACTCACTTGTGAATGTGATTGGTGCACTCATGCATGCTAAACACTGTAGCAGACTACTGGGCATGCACAGTGAGAGTTAAGGCTTTAAGAGGAAAAAAATTACCTTGGATGGGTGATGGTGCTAGTCTTCACTGCTAAGCTCTTATCCCCTGGAAAAAAGACTGGTGTAGCATTCTCAAATCAATCATAAAGGAAAGAAGACACAGCACTAAGTGACTGGTGAGACAGGAGCAAGCAAGAGGAAAAAGCAGATGTCATTATGTACAGAACAAAGTAACAGATTGGAATTAATATTACTCAACACATAGAAAGAACATTCTTCACCTATTTGGGAAGCATTAAAGATGTGATGTACCACATCATTTGGAATATTAATAAAGCTCTATCACAGCCAGATGATGTGTTACATCTGTATTGAAATATGAAACATATAAGTGTCAGGACAGATTTTCTCTAGTAGGATTATTTCAGACGTTACTACTAGCAAAAGTGACTTCTGCATTTAAGACCAGAAACAGATTTAAGCTGCAAACTAATAACCCTTATAATACAGCTTTTCTTCTAAAACAAAGGAATGTTGAGTGCTTAATTGAAACTGTTAAAAACATAAATGATATCTCTACATAATTTGGTCTTGTTTTGCTGCAGGTCTTGTATTAAGTACAACTTTGTATAACTATGACTGAAGTCATGAGAAAGTGAAAATTAGGCTGAGTACTAATTGAATGTTTCTACAACCGGTCTAAAATATGAACTATGATTGGAAGGAAAGCTACAGAAACATGGGTCCATGAATTTAATTCTGTAGTTCACCTGTGTTAGAATTTGTCTAAGCTTGCTATTACTACAGTTTTGATGTGCTGCTATCTGTTCAGAAAATATATGCTTTTACAAAATATTTTCTTTGTCTTGGCAGCTTTCTACTAATGACAGATGGTGATAAGAAGGGGAACAGACTTCTTAGCATCTAGCAGGACTGCCAGAAGCTCAGGGGATGCAATAGGAAAGCATTCCTTCATTGAAGGACTGATGAACTGACCAATGAAATCAGATGGAACACTAACCAGAAACTAGGGTTAAAAATGAAGGATAAATGGGATCCCAAATCTTCAAATCAGTCAGATCCAATAGACCCTGGAGCATCTTCTGTTAATTGACAATGAATAGTGGCTAGGGTAGCAAGATGTCGACTCCCAAAGAGATACAGCTTGAATAAATGTAACTGCAGTACAGATACCAACTTCAGTATTTCATTATAAGTGGTTTGGGTTGTAAGCTCTCAAAGAAACTTTCACTCTAAGATGAAAAGCTAATAAATGAATGCTTGTTTGGTTCTACATACCATTGATGACATAATACATACACAGTAAAACAATCTCTGCCAAGCAGTAGGAGCAAGAGAAACAAAGATATACAAAGTAATCTTCAATGGTCTTGCAGACAGAAACTAATATATATAAACAGGGAGATGAATGTATATTTTCAGGGTACTCTGAAGCTATCATGTTAAAAACAAGATCTCTTTGCCATTGCAGCAAATTATGTTTGCAGCTATGAAGGTACAGAGTTTAACCATGAACTGGTTAAAAGTCTCTAAGCAACAGAGCATGTGTAAGTTTGTCAAATGATCTTTGTTGTTTTGAGATTCCCATGGAAGATAGATGCAAATATGTCATAATTTAAAAAAGATAGTGTTCGGCCTCACAATGTTCCTCAACACTTCAACTCCCAGAGAAATCAAGCCTGCAATGAGTCTGGACAGTTCAAAAGAAAAAAAAATCCATTCTACATTTCTTTATGAGATAGACTGTGTGTCCTACACAGGCAACATGTTAAGAGAGAATTTTCTACTGATTTTCAGTGATAAATTGCAAAGCTTCAGAGCGAAAACATCTGTTATAAGAATTTAGTCACAAATATGTTCAAACTACCAACAGACTGGCTACAATTTGAAGTAAAAGAGTAGAAGAGCAAAGGAAAGAGAAGAGTAAAACTAAGTTTTCCACAGAAAGTGACTTTGATTTTAACAACCTTTTCCTTCTTTTCAAAGGTTTTATGTGCAGTGGCATTTTAAAACAGTTATATATAGGCAAGTACTAATTTTACTAGTAAATATTTAAGCTAACATAAGTCTTTCCTTCCAGGTTTCCCCAATTATTTGCATGTAATGATTTCCAGGTTTGGCAATGCGCCAAATGTCTTAGCTATAAATCAGTAGTACATTTTCATGAATTTAAAAGAAAATTAATCTCATGGGTGGTTAAATGTGATATTACATAGTGTTAAATTTAATACCTCACATTTCTACAAAGTTACAGTGTAGTCCTTTATTTAGTGCTAATGTTATACTGCTGTGTTAATGACATGATTTCAGTTCCAGACTGTAAAAGATATTATTAGGAACAGGAAAAAATATGTGTTTTATAAAAACTAATGTGTTTGGATATTTTTCCTGTGAAAGGCATGTACAGAGTTGTACAGAAATAATTATAAATGCAATCAGTTTTGTTTATACGTGCACACACATGAATAGATACACACAAACTGTCATCCCCACTCCCATTTATTGAAAAAGACAATCTAAGGTTTATGCAGGTATCTTTAAGTTTTATTTCATATAGTATTTTTAATGCTGAAGATTCATAAAAAATGTGAATTACTTCTACAAATTAATGAACCACAGAATTTAATTACAAAAATATATGTCCACGAGACTGTTGAGTTATTCATAATAGAAAATCGGGAATATTTTAAACATAATTTGCTGATAAACACCTGCAAAGTGTAAAACATAGAGCTTATAAATATTAAACAGCAAATCAAAATATTGTGTCTGTTCTGGAAGTTGCAATATAAAAAAAGAGGTATTTTACATGCCTAAATGGGCTTTTTGAGCTGCAAAGTCATAATGATTTTGGACTGTTATCAATAAGGACAAAATTGAGAGTAGTCACATTTTGGGGTGAATGTAATTTTAACAAGCTGCATTTGTTGATAGGAAAATAATCAGTTTAACATGGACAATCTAGAAAATACACTAGCTACATAAGGGTAATTTCTGAGCTCTAAAACTCCACAATTTTAAATGATGTCACTTATTGAGGTCACAGATGAAATTGCACAAATAACATTCTTGCCAAGGCGGAAGGAAATGTACAAGCGTAAATTATATGGAAGTTGTTTAGACTATGTTCACATTTTTCCTTAGTGTTACAAGGTAAGTATCTTAGGTACAAAGAAACCAGAAGCAGAATTAATGGATCAGCATTACAAGATGGACACGTTTGTCCATACAATTGCATTTCCTAATGTGCTTTCACAGAATGGAGACATAAAGACAAGTTAGGCATGACACCTGAAAATAATTATGTATTGACAATAGAAAATACTTTACTGACTTCTGGGCGGAGTGAGACAACAATTATGGTTTAACACATGATGCAAACAAGAGACTAGGAAAGTCATTACTGTTCTAAATTCTAACCACAGCTAAGTAAATCAGTAGTAGCTTAGGAAAACAAAGGACTGTAGTTGAAAAAAATCTGTTGTTTCTATTTTTTAATACTTACAGTTAAAATATGAGCAGGTAACACATTACAATTTTTTGTGTGGGTTTCAGTCAAAAAAAACAAGTGAAACATTCAAATTATGCAGAATAGAATATTTATGATTTGATTCCTGGCTAATCAGTGACTGCTAATCTGACACATAAGAAATTAAGTGTTTGGTAGTGTATAGTAAGTGACAGTAAAATAATTTGTTTTGTTTCAGGAAACTATAAAAATGTTTTAAAAATATTCCATGGTTTGAGAAAAAAATGTGAATTTTGCAAAATGTTTTTAATATTGGTAAAATTGTGGGTAGACATAGGGAAGCATTCATTCACATAGAGGTTGGTAACTAACAGAAATTGGCAATTCTTTCAAATACATGATGGCTAATGTACTGTAGCTGTGCCCAAATCATCTTACATATATGAACGTGTTTAAAAATTTACGACGACATACTCTACCCTGAAATTACAGAGAATTCGATAAGATAACATTCTGGAGGCAGTTTTCATGTTTAGATCTTTTCTTTCATGAATTTAGTGATGTGTTATTAGAAATTTTCAAATCATTTTGAAGAAAAGGAAAGTAAAATAGGACTAACTAATTAATTAATAGATTAACTGGTTAATTAGGGACAAAGGGAGAAAGGGTAACCTAGATATAAAACAATACACAAATAATGGAAAATACAATAAAATCATGAAACAAAGAAGTAGCAGTGCAACCTGCAAAGTTAAATGTGATGCTCAAACTGCATAAAGGGTAGTTTTATGTCTGTGCCTCAGGGAATAATTAAGAACTATGAGATGTTTTTAGTGATTGCAGCATTATTTTACAGTAATACTTACACAGGGATTAATTTATTAAAACAAATTGATTGCTTTCTTCTCTTGAAAAAAGGGTAACAGCAGTAATTAGGGAAGTTGGCACAGAGGATTATGGCTGTGATTTGCAATTTCTCTGGTACAGGGTGTAATTCTCTCAATTTTCATTTGCCTACTGTGTGACGTTGAGCAAGTCATTTAACCTGAGTTTGGTTTCAGACTGTTTCTGAAAAGGAGCTGTGTCCAGTGAACTTACTTAGTCATCAGATGGGTGTTATTAGGATCAACAAAACCTGATTAGAATTCTGTTAATAGGAAATACAGCTATTTTATGTTTACATTTACCTGACAGATTTCAAGATGTACACAGCATGTGCATATGATTTCAGTCATGAGCACAGTATCTGTATATCATTTTTACAACATGCACAGGATGTAAATATGTTTTTTATTATATACACAATAGTGGGCATGTGGTTAAACAGCTTCATAGATGACAGTATTTAGAAATCAATTTAAAGTCTAAGGTGATGTGTTCATTGTAACATGTTTGTGAACATCTATTATTATTACCTGAAGAAACAAGCATTAAGAGTTGCTTAATGAAATTCAACACAATGCAGACCAGCTTTCAAGGGTAAAATATCATTAAATATGAGAAATAGAAAACACAAACAGACCCCTGGATTCTGCAAGCCTTGTATGGCATGCAGGATTAGTGCAGGAGCTCCAGCAGGCAATATGTCTGCCGTGGAATCCAGGAATAGCCTGCAGGGGTGTGCACGAGCGCTGCTGCACTAGTCGTGCACAGACTAAGCCCCTATATGCAAATTACCCAATTTGCAGGAGAAATCCATGCAAATTAGGCGAATTTGTGATCCAGGAAGCTGGAAACCGGCCGTGCAAGGCTAGTGTAATCTGCAGAAATGTACTCGGTTAGTAACTGAGTACATTTCTGCAAATTCCAAAACGGAGCCATGACAGTTCCAAATAAAGGGTGCATATCAGTCAGGAAGCATGCCAATGGCCAAGTATAAGGTCATTGGCATTGAAAACAGCTTAAAAAAATAAAAAAAAAATCAACTTTTATTTTTTTAGTGGATCTCAACTGTTTAAGTGTAGGGCAGAGGCATGCAAATGGGATCAGGGGAAAATAAGAAAATAAAAATACAAAAAGCATTCTAACTAAAATCACTATTCTGCCATTAAAGTCAATGGCAGGAAGAAGACAACATGGCCAGTGAGTAGTGGTTGCTAAGGGGGGATGCTCAGTGTGAGACATGTAACTATGCATTATCAGGCAATCCCATGTAAATGAGAGGAAAGATAGTGAATCCCAGTTTCCCCCAGCATACTAGTCAGGTCCCAACAGTGTAAGAGCAGGAATAGTTTGGTACAAGTCTAGGAGTTATCTAACATCATAGGGGTGTGTGTCAGGCATACTGTAAGCAGACTGGAGCTCCTAGCTAAGCACAGCTAAGCAAGGGGGTGTGTCTGCATCTGCCTACTACTCTTTACATTGCCTAAGCGGATGTGCACAACCGCGCACCAGGTTTTAAAGGAAAAAAAAAGGTAACCAGGAAATAGCATCTCTGTCCACATTTGAGCACTGTGTTTGCATGGCACATCCCAGGGCTTAAACATAAAAGCAATGGGAAGGGAAAACAGCAGTAGGAAGATAATCTAGGAGAACTAGCATAGCTGGCAGGTGAAATGTATTAGAATCAGCCAATTACACAGGCAGCAGACCAGCCCAGCCCAGAACGCTACTATAAACTATGCAAACACCTTCCCCTCTGTTTTTCCCACACTCTACACCACCGGTGTATACAAGCAGTGAACCTTTAATAAACAAAACAACAAAATGATAGTGGCTGCAAAAGCTATCATACAACAACTTGTGGAAGAGGCTGAGGGTGGTGAGGATGTGAATGCTGTTGACCAACCCACAGTGAGGAGATGCAGAAGAGTATACAGACCCAGGGTAACCTACCAGGGGCTACAAGAGCTGGAGATAGTGGAGCACTATAGGGTCGACATGGACCTCCTACAGCAAATGGTTGAGCTGTGCCTGCCACACCTGACACACAGAACTAACAGAGGGGAACCCATCCCAGTACATACCAAGGTATGTGTAGGCCTAAGAATACTAACTACAGGTACCTTGCAAAGGCCACCTGGGGATATGATGGGGATCTCACAGACATCAGCATCCAGGATACTCCACCAGTTTCTGGATGCCATGTCAGCACATGTCGGTGAGCACATATACGCATTTGCCAGCAATATGCAACTGTTCCACCAAATTGCTGAATACCCCGAGGTAGTGGGTGCTATAGACTACATGCACATATGCATGAAAGCACCACCTGGTGAACATGGTAGGGTTGACATCAACCACAAGGGCTTCACCTCCATCAACTGCCAGGTCATGTGCGATGCCCAGAGCATAATAATGAATGGGTATGCTGGCTGCCCTGGAAGCTATCACGATTCCCACATCTGGCATCTGACACAGCTGTACTAGAGATTTGCCAATGGGGACATCCCTCACGGTCACCTAATGGGGGATGCTGGATACGCAGTGGAGCCATGGCTGATGACACCCATCAGAAATGCACACACACCCGAACAAAAACTCCATAATGAGGCACCCGCACAGACCAGAATTATAGTATAGGATGTGTTTGCGATGCTCAAGTCATGGTTCTGGTGCCTGGACACATCTGGTGGAGCCTTGCAGTACTCACCAGCTACATGTACCCAAATTGTCATCATATGTGCCATGCTACACAATATATTCCCACGGAAACAGCTGCAGCATGAACAGCACGGGGCAGGGCCACACAGTCCCCCACCATTGCCAAGGCCTGCACAGGCACAGAGTGACTCAGAGGAGAAACAACATGAACCTGCCCCAGTAGGCAGAAGGACGCGTGCCCAGTATGCCCTGACCTTGGCAAAGAGGCAACGCATAGCACATACACTGACACATGAAGGATCCAGGGAATAACACCTTTCTCTGACTCTCACATACAGTAAAAGGAATGCCAAACATGACACTACCTGTGCTCAACCATGTGTAGGGAGTGTACTATGTGCATCCAACATAGGCAGCCCTGCAGCACCACCCTCAATACTGGGACACCCACAAGGTAAGTGACTCACACATGCCAGTTGGGGGGGGGGGGGCTCACATACCCACGACAACAGTCACAGCTAGCAGAACAGGTGTAGACAAACACAACCAAAGGCTGTGCTATGGCCTCTGAATGATGCCTGTGGGTAACCCCCCAGGCCTAAGCAGACAGACTACAACAGGTCAGGCAGTGGGACATTAGTTCTGAAGGGTAGGAAGTCAGAAACTAATATGTAGGTCAATCAAAGCTACGTTCTGTAGTACACTGATATGCCTGTAGTCAGTATGATAGGTTAGAATACAGAATGAAATGGAGTACCTGACATACCAGTACAGTCATAGCAAATGTGTACAAGTGTCAGGTGTGCCCCCCCATTCTAGGTAGTAATGTAATAACAGTCACGTGTGCCCCCCCCCCCCAATCCTGTGTAGGAATGCAGAAACAGTCAGGTGTGCTTCCCCCAACCCTACTTAATTATGTAGTAATGGTCTGGTGTGCCCCCCTTCCCAATCTGATGTACACACGTCATAACAGTCAGGTGTGTCTCCCCACAACCCTATGTAGAAATGTAGTAACATGTATGTGTAGGTATAATACCAGTGGAGCACAGATGCAAAGAGGTGGCCAAGGTAGCAGGATAGGTTGTAGCATCTGCACAATATACAGTTATGTGTGTGTTAGGTTGGTGTCTGTCTCATATCATGTGAGAGTGGTCGGCATGTATGCATGTTGAGGTAAGCCTGGTGGCCATTGCCCACTACTGCTGATTACAGGAACAAGTTCTGAAAACTGCAGTGCCATACACAATATCCATCAGTATAACACAAGCTAGCAATAAGCAATTGCAAATGTATGGTGGTAATATGTATCACCATCTAAAAGACTGATATGGCATGGCTGTTGGGCTAAATATACAAGCAGTACACAGGGGAAAGTACCCCAGACATACAGTATATACTGCGTTACTATGAAATGGACACACACTTGGAAAAGTACATAGAGGTATGCATCACATTATCTGGTCCTGTAGTATGGAAAACTAGTGTTGTCTGCCCAAACACTCGCAGATCATAAAGGCAGTAGGACTGATGTATTGGGAAACAGCTGATGTACCTGCACATGCAAGCATAACTGGAATGCCCAATGCATATCTGTGTCTGGTTTGGTCTGGTTTTCATGGACTATAATGTCTATGTAGCTAAAATGTGTAAGCATCTTGATACCGTGGCATACATGGAAATCTCTCTGAATGAAGTTAATGGAGCATATATTAAGATTAGAGCAATTTTGGAAGATCTGTTTTTAGAAGGGTCTATTGACATAGATTTATATAATTATTTATCTGTGTTAGCACCTATTACTCCAGCTTTAATTCCCCCCCCAAAAATTCATAAATCTTTGATTGACCCACCCTTCAGACCAATAGTCGATGGGCGTGGGTCAATTACATACGGGTGTGCCAAATATATAGATACCCTTCTAAAACCATACCTGGAAAGTGAGCCACCAATTTGTAAAGATTCGTGGGGCTTTTTGAAGAATATTAGTCAGCTTGAGTTTCAGCCTAATGGATGTTTTCTCACAATAGACATCAAGGATTTATATACAGTAATTCCTCAGAAAACTGGTATAGAGTGGGTTAGAGAATTCTTACTTATAAAGAAAGTAGAGAGTAATACCATTAACTTAATAGAGACACTCTTAGAATTGGTTTTGAATAATAATTTCATGATGTTTGAGGGTAAATTTTATGTACAAAAAATCGGGGGTTGCGATGGGCTCCCCATGTGGTGGTAGTTTCGCTAATGCCATAATGGCGTTTTGGGAATGTAATTTATTATTTAAAGATCCATCATGTCTCCAGGTATACAAGATACCAGGATGACATGTTTTGTATTTGGAAAGGAGATATAGGCCAGATACCAACATTTATTGATAATATTTCTAAGACCACCACTTTTCTAGAATTCACCTATGTTATAGGTGAGAAGTCCATTAGTTTTCTTGATATATTTCTAATTAAAGATAGCTCAAAATCTTGTTATAAAAGTAAAATTTACAGAAAACCTACATACTCAATTTAATTTCTCCACTATTCAAGTAATCACCCCTACTATCAGAAAAGGGAAGTAGTTAAAGGGCAAATGGTTAGGGCTGCCCGTATGATTACAAATGATACAGATTTTAATTTAGAATGCCAATTATTAGAAACTATGTTCCTCAATAGAGGGTATCCACTTCATTTAATAGTGGCTATTAAGAATGAAGTTACTCACAAAAGAAGTATTGGGCATTTTAGCCCGTTGTTGGCAAGTCAGGAAGAATTCCAGGCCGAGATTTTGTTAGATAATACAAGCCCTGAGATAAATATGGTTAATTTACACCAATTGGGAATGGTTCAGCAGAACATAATTCATCACACTAGTTTCCTCTCCACTTTTTCTTCGGATCATGCTCTTTTTAGAACGGCACTATATAAAAATTGGATTATTATAAAAGGTAATGAAAATTTGTTAAAGAGATTGGGCTGTGAACCTAAGATTACCTATAGGAGAGGGCAAAATCTAAATTCCCTTTTAGAAAAGAAGAGAACTGTACGTCAGAATAAAATAGGAATGTTTAAGTGTGGGAGGTGTCCCCAATGTAAATATATAATTGTTGGCAGTCAAGTTTTTATTAATAATAAAATGTATAAGTTGAATTATAAATATAATTGTGAAAGTACAGCAGTAACATATGTAGCATTATGTAACGAATGCAACGCATTCTATATAGGCAAGACGGAAAGGAAACTGAAACAACGGATATATGAGCACAATTATGCCATCATTAAAAGAGACGTTAATAATGCACTTGCCAAGCATGCGATTGACCATCCCAGTCACAGTTTTAAATTTGCCATTTTGCAACAAAGAACACTAGGCATTAGAGGGGGACCATGGCAAGTGCAATTGGAGGTAGATGAGTTAAAATGGCAGATTAGAATGGGGGCCCATACTTTCCCGGGTCTGAACGAAAATGTATCTATTAAATGCATTCTTAAACTGCTGTCACTGAAAAGATGATATGTATTTATTTGCTTTGATTTGACTTATTTGGTTTATCTGCCACTTACACTTTTGGGACATAGAGTTGGTCGGATTTGTGATATTTTACACATTACATATTACATTTTTTGATTGGGTTATTTATTGACATTTACAGTATAGTTAAATTATTGTAGGTGTGATGTGTTGATATAATCAAATATTGCGCTTGTCATTATGTTTAACATAATGTAAAGTTGGGTATTTACTTGTACCGAATGCTGCATAACAAATTATATTAATATACTGATTTGAATAGGATAAATTTTACATTTATATATATATATATATATATATATATATATATATATATATATATATAAACAGAAATTAGTTTATTTTAATAGGTTTGTTCTTATTAGAACAAGGTATTTTAAATTAGGATAATTTATTAATGTAGTATGGTGCTTGGTTGCTTATTCTTTATTGTTTTTATTGTGGTTTTTTTTCACTTACTTTATGCTGATGTACTGTGTCTTTAAATCTTTAATTGGGCTGTTCAATGAAAAATGCTCAATTAAGTATAAAATGAACCTCTATGTTGCTTGTAATTGTTTTTTCTGAAGAAGGCTGGTTATTTTCTAGCCGAAAGCGCTCACATTAAACAGTTTTACTTGAAGAATTATTAAGTAATTTTATTTTCTAAAAAGTTGCCGGCTTTTATTGTTTCCGTTCACTTTTTACCAGTTTTTCGTTTGAGGAGTCGAGGTGTTGGGTTGTTTCAATGGCGAGCGGTAACGGAGTGGCAACGCAATCTCTGTTTTCCTAGGAAGACATCACGGAAAGCAGTACCAATGAAAGCGGTCAAGAAAACGCTATTTGTAATCTTACTGCCTTAGTGGAGGTTCTACTAGGGCGAGTGGATTCATTGACACAAAAAGTTGAAGCTTCACCTGCTTCTAAAGTTAAAGAAGTTAGTTTTTCCAATAAGCAACCAGGCGTCCCACATAATTTGGCACCTATTAGTATGAATAGGACATCACCCAGACCGGATAACAGTAATGGCAGTCGAGCCATGGGAGGTGTGGCTGCAGGCACTTCTAATAGTTCGGATGCGGTAGCAGCTATTACCAGCCCGGTAAATGGGAACCAGCCGGGAGTTCAAAGACACCCTGTGTCGGGAGCAAGTGGAGAAGGTTTGATTGATCAAAGTACTAATATTCCTTCATTCACAGCATTTATGAACAATAACAATTTTTTAATAGCGCATATGAACACGGTAATTCTTTTGATGCCAATGATGAACAGGAGACTAACAATCTTTTGAACAAAATTAAGGAATTTGATATGAAACTATATAAATGTAGGAAGCTTCAGCTCGAAGTTTCCTACTTGCAAGAGTGTATTACTATGAAAATAATTCCTAAAGGGCTTAGACAATGGCGGTATCCAGCGGGACTCATTAACGATTCGGTTTTCCATCATGAACTTATTGAACTTTTTGACCGTCAAGGTTTAGAATTTCTGCAAGCCCTCATCAATTTTTATAATACAGATATTTGTGTCTTAAAAACTGAGTTGGAAATGTTGGACCACCTTATCAAAAACCACAATGACTTTTCTAGGTATAAATTCGAATATTGCAGAATTTATGCTATTATTGAAACAGCAATAAATAAACTGTTAATTACCAAAAGGAAAAAGATTGCTAAAGACATTAATGATTATTCTAAAAAACAAGCTTATCCTAAGCCACCCCCAAATACACCTTCCAATACATCTTTTTGGCAAGTTAATGATTCGGGGGCTGGCAATAACTTGAACAATGAGAACGGGACAGTTGCATCACTTAAGTCAAGCCCTGTGGTTGACAACAGAGTTAATCAGCCACTTAGGCGGAGTGAAAGGCTCAACAGTAACAGTAATCGTAGTAACAATAGTTCAGGGCACAACTACAACAACAACAATAATAATATTAACCATTCAAACAATCAATCTGGTAATCTTAATGGTAGGGGAGGTGAATCTAACCAACAGGTTTTTCAGTCCAACAACAATGCCCGAAAAAGCAACCGGCAGTACAACCAGAATCGACCCCAAGGGAAAAACAAAAGGAAACAGAGGAGGAGCTAGTATGTGTAGATATCATGAATCATGGCCCAAGAATGCATATTAGTTCAAACGGTGACTTTAAAATATTTAATTACACCGTTTTGGACGTTCGTCAAGAGATGATTGACTTTCTTTCAAAAGGGCTAACTTTTGTTCCTAGCAAAAGAATGGACATTGCTAGTACTCTTATAGATCTTAAATTGTATGTCCGTAAACTTAATTTAAATTTACTTATGGGCAACAATTCGAGTATGGTTCGTTCTACCAGAGTTTCCAGTTTGTTTAACCCCCCAGTTCATCCTGAGCTGAAGCTGACTTTAGAGCTATCAAAGATGGGTTCCAACAAAGACCCACGAGATATAACACAAACATACTAGAAAATGATTGTATTAACTTGTTAAACGAATGTGACATCAGAGTCATGAAGCCAGACAAGGGGGAGGTCTGGTTTTCATGGACTATAATGTCTATGTAGCTAAAATGTGTAAGCATCTTGATACCGTGGCATACATGGAAGTCTCTCTGAATGAAGTTAATGGAGCATATATTAAGATTAGAGCAATTTTGGAAGATCTGTTTTTAGAAGGGTCTACTGACATAGATTTATATCATTATTTATCTATGTTAGCACCTATTACTCCAGCTTTATTTGGCACCCCAAAAATTCATAAATCTTTGATTGACCCACCCTTCAGATCAATAGTCGATGGGCGTGGGTCAATTACATATGGGTGTGCCAAATATATGGATACCCTTCTAAAACCATACCTGGAAAGTGAGCCACAAATTTGTGAAGATTCGTGGGGCTTTTTGAAGAATATTAGTCAGCTTGAGTTTCAGCCTAATGGATGTTTTCTCACAATAGACATCAAGGATTTATATACAGTAATTCCTCAGAAAACTGGTATAGAGTGGGTTAGAGAATTCTTACTTATAAAGAAAGTAGAGAGTAATACCATTAACTTAATAGAGACATTCTTAGAATTGGTTTTGAATAATAATTTCATGATGTTTGAAGGTAAATTTTATTTACAAAAATCGGGGGTTGCGATGGGCTCCCCATGTGGTGGTAGTTTCGCTAATGCCGTAATGGCATTTTGGGAACGTAATTTATTATTTAAAGATCCATTATTCAGGAATCCTGTCTCCTGGTATACAAGATACCAGGATGACATGTTCTGTATTTGGAAAGGAGATATAGGCCAGATACCAACATTTATTGATAATATTTCCAAGACCACCACTTTTCTAGAATTCACCTATGTTATAGGTGAGAAGTCCATTAGTTTTCTCGATATATTTCTAATTAAAGATAGCTCAAAATCTTGTTATAAAAGTAAAATTTACAGAAAACCTACACACTCAAATTAATTTCTCCACTATTCAAGTAATCACCCCTACTATCAGAAAAGGGCAGTAGTTAAAGGGCAAATGGTTAGGGCTGCCCGTATGATTACAAATGATACAGATTTTAATTTAGAATGCCAATTATTTGAAACTATGTTCCTCAATAGAGGGTATCCACTTCATTTAATAGTGGCTATTAAGAATGAAGTTACTCACAAAAGAAGTATTGGGCATTTTAGCCCGTTGTTGGCAAGTCAGGAAGAATTCCGGGCCGAGATTTTGTTAGATAATACAAGCCCTGAGATAAATATGGTTAATTTACACCAATTGGGAATGGTTCAGCAGAACATAATTCATCACACTAGTTTCCTCTCCACTTTTTCTTCAGATTATGCTCTTGTTAGAACGGCACTATATAAAAATTGGATTATTATAAAAGGTAATGAAAATTTGTTAAAGAGATTGGGCTGTGAACCTAAGATTACCTATAGGAGAGGGCAAAATCTAAAGTCCCTTTTAGAAAAGAAGAGAACTGTACGTCAGAATAAAATAGGAATGTTTAAATGTGGGAGGTGTCCCCAATGTAAACATATAATTGTTGGCAGTCAAGTTTTTATTAATAATAAAATGTATAAGTTGAATTATAAATATAATTGTGAAAGTACAGCAGTAGCATATGTAGCATTATGTAATGAATGCAACGCATTCTATATAGGAAAGACGGAAAGGAAACTGAAACAACGGATATATGAGCACAATTATGCCATCATTAAAAGAGACGTTAATAATGCACTTGCCAAGCATGTGATTGACTATCCCAGTCACAGTTTTAAATTTGCCATTTTGCAACAAAGAACACTAGGCATTAGACGGAGACCATGGCAAGTGCAATTGGAGGTAGATGAGTTAAAATGGCAGATTAGAATGGGGGCCCATACTTTCCCGGGTCTGAACGAGAATGTATCTATTAAATGCATTCTTAAACTGCTGTCACTGAAAAGATGATATATATTTGTTTGCTTTGATTTGACTTATTTGGTTTATCTGCCACTTACACTTTTGGGACATAGAGTTGGTCGGATTTGTGATATTTTACACATTACATATTACATTTTCTGATTGGGTTATTTATTGACATTTACAGTATAGTTAAATTATTGTAGGTGTGATGTGTTGATATAATCAAATATTGCGCTTGTCATTATGTTTAACATAATGTAAAGTTGGGTATTTACTTGTACCGAATGCTGCATAACAAATTATATTAATATACTGATTTGAATAGGATAAATTTTACATTCATTTATATATATATATATATATATATATATATATATATATATATATATATAAACAGAAATTAGTTTATTTTAATAGGTTTGTTCTTATTAGAACAAGGTATTTTAAATTAGGATAATTTATTAATGTAGTATGGTGCTTGGTTGCTTATTCTTTATTGTTTTTATTGTGTTTTTTTTTTTTCACTTACTTTATGCTGATGTACTGTGTCTTTAAATCTTTAATTGGGCTGTTCAATGAAAAATGCTCAATTAAGTTTAAAATGAACCTGTTTGTTGCTTGTAACTGTTTTGTCTGAAGAAGGCTGGTTATTTTCTAGCCGAAAGCACTCACATTAAACAGTTTTACTTGAAGAATTATTAAGTAATTTTATTTTCTAAAAAGTTGCCAGCTTTTATTGTTTCCGTTCACTTTTTACCAGCTTATAAATATTAAACAGCAAATCAAAATATTTTATCTGTTCTGGAAGTTGCAATATAAAAAAAGAGGTATTTTACATGCCTAAATGGGCTTTTTGAGCTGCAAAGTCATAATGATTTTGGACTGTTATCAATAAGGACAAAATTGAGAGTAGTCACATTTTGGGGTAAATGTAATTTTAACAAGCTGCATTTGTTGATAGGAAAATAATCAGTTTAACATGGACAATCTAGAAAATACACTAGCTACATAAGGGTAATTTCTGAGCTCTAAAACTCCAAAATTTTAAATGATGTCACTTATTGAGGTCACAGATGAAATTGCACAAATAACATTCTTGCCAATGAGGAAGGAAATGTACAAGCGTAAATTATATGGAAGTTGTTTAGACTATGTTCACATTTTTCCTTAGTGTTACAAGGTAACTAAGTATCTCAGGTACAAAGAAACCAGAAGCAGAATTAATGGATCAGCATTACAAGAGGGACACGTTTGTCCATACAATTGCATTTCCTAATGTGCTTTCACAGAATGGAGACATAAAGACAAGTTAGGCATGACACCTGAAAATAATTATGTATTGACAATAGAAAATACTTTACTGACTTCTGGGCGGAGTGAGAAAACAATTATGGTTTAACACATGATGCAAACAAGAGACTAGGAAAGTCATTACTGTTCTAAATTCTAACCACAGCTAAGTAAATCAGTAGTAGCTTAGGAAAACAAAGGACTGCAGTTGAAAAAAATCTGTTGTTTCTATTATTTAATACTTACAGTTAAAATATGAGCAGGTAACACATTACAATTTTTTTGTGTGGGTTTCAGTCAAAAAAACAAGTGAAACATTCAAATTATGCAGAATAGAATATTTATGGTTTGATTCCTGGCTAACCAGTGACTGCTAATCTGACACATAAGAAATTAGGTGTTTGGTAGTGTATAGTAAGTGACAGTAAAATAATTTGTTTTGTTTCAGGAAACTATAAAAATGTTTTAAAAATATTCCATGGTTTGTGAAAAAAATGTGAATTTTGCAAAATGTTTTTAATATTGGTAAAATTGTGGGTAGACATAGGGAAGCATTCATTCACATAGAGGTTGGTAACTAACAGAAATTGGCAATTCTTTCAAATACATGATAGCTAATGTACTGTAGCTGTGACCAGATCATCTTACATATATGAACGTGTTTAAAAATTTACGACGACATACTCTACCCTGAAATTACAGAGAATTCGATAAGATAACATTCTGGAGGAAGTTTTCATGTTTAGATCTTTTCTTTCATGAATTTAGTGATGTGTTATTAGAAATTTTCAAATCATTTTGAAGAAAAGGAAAGTAAAATAGGACTAACTAACTAATTAATAGATTAACTGGTTAATTGGGGACAAAGGGAGAAAGGGTAACCTAGATATAAAACAATACACAAATAATGGAAAATACATTAAAATCATGAAACAAAGAAGTAGCAGTGCAACCTGCAAAGTTAAATGTGATGCTCAAACTGCATAAAGGGTAGTTTTCTGTCTGTGCTTCATGGAATAATTAAGAACTATGAGATGTTTTTAGTGATTGCAGCATTATTTTACAGTAATACTTATACAGGGATTAATTTATTAAAACAAATTGATTGCTTTCTTCTCTTGAAAAAAGGGTAACAGCAGTAATTAGCGAAGTTGGCACAGAGGATTATGGCTGTGATTTGCAATTTCTCTGGTACAGGGTGTAATTCTCTCAATTTTCATTTGCCTACTGTGTGACGTTGAGCAAGTAATTTAACCTGAGTTTGGTTTCAGACTGTTTCTGAAAAGGAGCTGTGTCCAGTGAACTTACCTAGTCATCAGATGGGTGTTATTAGGATCAACAAAACCTGGTTAGAATTCTATTAACAGGAAATACAGCTATTTTATGTTTACATTTACCAGACAGATTTCAAGATGTACACAGCATGTGCATATGATTTCAATCATGAGCACAGTATCTGTATATCATTTTTACAACATGCACAGGATGTAAATATGTTTTTTATTATATACACAACAGTGGGCATGTGGTTAAACAGCTTCAAAGATGACAGTATTTAGAAATCAATTTAAAGTCTACGGTGATGTGTTCATTGTAACATGTTTGTGAACATCTATTATTATTACCTGAGGAAACAAGCATTAAGAGTTGCTAAATGAAATTCAACACAATGCAGACCAGCTTTCAAGGGTAAAATATCATTAAATATGAGAAATAGAAAACACAAACAGACCCCTGGATTCTGCAAGCCTTGTATGGCATGCAGAATTAGTGCAGGAGCTCCAGCAGGCAATATGTCTGCCGTGGGATCCAGGAATAGCCTGCAGGGGGGTGCACGAGCGCTGCTGCACTAGTCCTGCACAGACTAAGCCCTTGTATGCAAATTACCCAATTTGCAGGAGAAATCCATGCAAATTAGGCGAATTTGTGATCCAGGAAGTTGGAAACCGGCCGTGCAAGGCTATTGTAATCTGCAGAAATGTACTCGGTTAGTAACTGAGTACATTTTTGCAAATTCCAAAACGGAGCCATGACAGTTCCAAATAAAGGGTGCATATCAGTCAGGAAGCATGCCAATGGCCAAGTATAAGGTCATTGGCATTGAAAACAGCTTAAAAAAATAAAAAAAAAAATCAACTTTTATTTTTTTAGTGGATCTCAGCTGTTTAAGCGTAGGGCAGAGGCATGCAAATGGGATCAGGGGAAAATAAGAAAATAAAAATACAAAAAGCATTCTAACTAAAATCACTATTCTGCCATTAAAGTCAATGGCAGGAAGAAGACAACATGGCCAGTGAGTAGTGGTTGCTAAGGGGGGGATGCTCAGTGTGAGACATGTAACTATGCATTATCAGGCAATCCCATGTAAATGAGAGGAAAGATAGTGAATCCCAGTTTCCCCCAGCATGCTAGTCAGGTCCCAACAGTGTAAGAGCAGGAATAGTTTGGTACAAGTCTAGGAGTTATCTAACATCATAGGGGTGTGTGTCAGGCATACTGTAAGCAGATTGGCGCTCCTAGCTAAGCACAGCTAAGCAAGGGGGGGTGTCTGCATCTGCCTACTACTCTTTACATTGCCTAAGCAGATGTGCACAACCTCGCACCAGGTTTTAAAGGAAAAAAAAAGGTAACCAGGAAATAGCATCTTTGTCCACATTTGAGCACTGTGTTTGCATGGCACACCCCAGGGCTTAAACAGAAAAGCAATGGGAAGGGAAAACAGCAGTAGGAAGATAATCTAGGAGAACTAGCATAGCTGGCAGGTGAAATGTATTAGAATCAGCCAATTACACAGGCAGCAGACCAGCCCAGCCCAGAACGCTACTATAAACTATGCAAACACCTTCCCCTCTGTTTTTCCCACACTCTACACCACCGGTGTATACAAGCAGTGAACTTTTAATAAACAAAACAACAAAATGATAGTGGCTGCAAAAGCTATCATACAACAACTTGTGGAAGAGGCTGAGGGTGGTGAGGATGTGAATGCTGTTGACCAACCCACAGTGAGGAGATGCAGAAGAGTATACAGACCCAGGGTAACCTACCAGGGGCTACAAGAGCTGGAGATAGTGGAGCACTATAGGGTGGACATGGACCTCCTACAGCAAATGGTTGAGCTGTGCCTGCCACACCTGACACACAGAACTAACAGAGGGGAACCCATCCCAGTAGATACCAAGGTATGTTGTAGGCCTAAGAATACTAGCTACAGGTACCCTGCAAAGGCCACCTGGGGATATGATGGGGATCTCACAGACATCAGTATCCAGGATACTCCACCAGTTTCTGGATGCCATGTCGGCACATGTCGGTGAGCACATATACGCATTTGCCAGCAATATGCAACTGTTCCACCAAATTGCTGAATACCCCGAGGTAGTGGGTGCTATAGACTACATGCACATATGCATGAAAGCACCACCTGGTGAACATGGTAGGGTCGACATCAACCACAAGGGCTTCACCTCCATCAACTGCCAGGTCATGTGCGATGCCCAGAGCATAATAATGAATGTGTATGCTGGCTGCCCTGGAAGCTATCACGATTCCCACATCTGGCATCTGACACAGCTGTACTAGAGATTTGCCAATGGGGACATCCCTCACGGTCACCTAATCGTGGATGCTGGATACGCACTGGAGCCGTGGCTGATGACACCCATCAGAAATGCACACACACCCGAACAAACACTCCATAATGAGGCACCCGCACAGACCAGAATTATAGTATAGGATGTGTTTGCGATGCTCAAGTCATGGTTCCGGTGCCTGGACACATCTGGTGGAGCCTTGCAGTTCTCATCAGCTATATGTACCCAAATTGTCATTGTATGTGCCATGCTACACAATATATTCCCACGGAAATAGCTGCAGCATGAACAGCACGGGGCAGGGCCACATAGTCCCCCACCATTGCCAAGGCCTGCACAGGCACAGAGTGACTCAGAGGAGAAACAACCTGAACCTGCCCCAGTAGGCAGAAGGACGCGTGCCCAGTATGCCCTGACCTTGGCAAAGAGGCAACGCATAGCACATACACTGACACATGAAGGATCCAGGGAATAACACCTCTCTCTGACTCTCACATACAGTAAAAGGAATGCCAAACATGACACTACCTGTGCTCAACCATGTGTAGGGAGTGTACTATGTGCATCCAACATAGGCAGCCCTGCAGCACCACCCTCAGTACTTGGACACCCACAAGGTAAGTGACTCACACATGCCAGTTGGGGGGGGTGGCGTTCACATACCCAAGACAACAGTCACAGCTAGCAGAACAGGTGTAGACAAACACAAACAATGGCTGTGCTATGGCCTCTGAATGATGCCTGTGGGTAACCCCCCAGGCCTAAACAGACAGACTACAACAGGTCAGGCAGTGGGACATTAGTTCTGAAGGGTAGGAAGTCAGAAACTAATATGTAGGTCAATCAAAGCTAAGTTCTGTAGTACACTGATATGCCTGTAGTCAGTATGATAGGTTAGAATACAGAATGAAATGAAGAACCTGACATACCAGTACAGTCATAGCAAATGTGTACCAGTGTCAGGTGTGCCCCCCCATTCTAGGTAGTAATGTAATAACAGTCACGTGTGCCCCCCCAATCCTGTGTAGGAATGCAGAAACTGTCAGGTGTGCTTCCCCCAACCCTACTTAATTATGTAGTAAGGGTCTGGTGTGCCCCCCCCAATCTGATGTACACACATCATAACAGTCAGGTGTGTCTCCCCACAACCCTATGTAGAAATGTAGTAACATGTATGTGTAGGTATAATACCAGTGGAGCACAGATGCAAAGAGGTGGCCAAGGTAGCAGGATAGGTTGTAGCATCTGCACAATATGCAGTTATGTGTGTGTTAGGTTGGTGTCTGTCTCATATCATGTGAGAGTGGTCGGCATGTATGCATGTTGAGGTAAGCCTGGTGGCCATTGCCCACTACTGCTGATTACAGGAACAAGTCCTGAAAACTGCAGTGCCATACACAATATCCATCAGTATAACACAAGCTAGCAATAAGCAATTGCAAATGTATGGTGGTAATATGTGTCACCATCTGAAAGACTGACATGGCATGGCTGTTGGGCTAAATATACAAGCAGTACACAGGGGAAAGTACCCCAGACATACAGTATATATTGTGTTACTATGAAATGGACACACACTTGGAAAAGTACATACAGGTATGCATCACATTATCTGGTCCTGTAGTATGGAAAACTAGTGTTGTCTGCCCAAACACTCACAGATCACAAAGGCGGTAGGACTGATGTATTGGGAAACAGCTGAAGTACCTGCACATGCAAGCATAACTAGAAAGCCCAATGCATATCTGTGTGTCAGATGCAAGTAGTGTCCATAGCACACATGCACCCAACTCATGCAAACACCACCCACAGGCACCTCTCTGGTCATATCCCTGCTGTGGGGAATGGGTACAGTAAGACTCCACCTGTATATGGCAATAGCGGAAGACTGCAGCATGCTGTGCAGGTGTCCCATGCAGGTGTGTCTCTAGCTATAGGTAGCACCCTGCCAGCATCAACACCACCTGAGCAAGACTGTTAGGAGGTATTGGCATGAACACCTATCACACCTACCCTGTCAACCCAGGGGAATATACTTTATGGTGGCCTGGGAATTTAGGACTGACAGAATGCAACAACCTGCCACATCTGGCATGCAGCAACACTTAATGCCTCACATGCGTCTGCCAAAGTTCTGTGTCTCACACGTACTGCCAATGCATGTTATGTCATGGATACCCAAATAATAACATAACACACTCCACATAAGCCATATGCAAGGCCATGTGGACAAACCACAGTAACATGTCCACCATGTCCCACTGTATGAACTGTGGACCAACACTAACACACACCTGTGATGGGGTGATACCCTTAGGGAAAGTATCAGAGAATGTATGCATAATGTATGGAAAAGGTTAGAATAACAGATGGAGGTGGGAGCATAGGCAGCATGGAATATGCAGGGTCTGACAACAAGCTGTGTACACACACTACCCCTGGCTGTAAACACATACATGGGTGGCTGCATGCCTGCCCGTACACCACAATAGGGTAAATGTCCTGACACATGGCCGCTTCCCCTGGATAACCTGTGTGAATCTGTACAGCTGTGAGGCATTGCCACAGCAAGATAAGCTCATACTGTCATGTTGATGAGCGTACAAGTATGGGATCCTTTGCCAGCACTGTACCAAGATGTTGAACCGGATACACAAACTCAGCACCAAATGTCTGCAGCGCCATCTCCAGAATGGCATAACTTACCATGAATACGTAGGTGTATGCCCACAATACCGGAAAAAGCTGCAGTCACCCTTGTCCCCCAAGACATCATTGTGAGCAAGAATTTCCACCTAACAGTACATGAGGACAGAAAACATCACTGTGTATAACAGTACACGTCTGAATATCTCTGCTAACAGCAGTACCATGCAGCTGAAGGATCACAGACACAATCACCTACAGTACATACTATCCCCTGCACAGTTTGTCCCCATATTGCCAAATGATCAATAAATACCCTGCAGAAACAGTATGCTACCTGTAGGTATACAAAACAAATGTCTGCACTGCAGTACAAACTACCTGGACTCGATCCACCCATTCAGTACAGATGGGCATACTGGGCATGCTCACACACTTAAACAAATGAAGGCCATGTCTGCAAACACCAGTGGACCAGACATATCTGGCAGTCACAGATGTTAGTGCAGACACTCCTCAGGATGCACCACTCATTCTTTGCACACATAGTGGATAGGAATGCAGACATATATCTAAGGACAACACACTATAATAAGCCAAAAGTAGACGTACATTGAAGTGTGGAAGAGGGTGACTGTGACAAGGAGCTACCAAACCTGTCCCACCCACCATACAGCCAAAGGTCAACAACCACATGAGGTTCAGATGTCACTCACTGTAGATACTTGCCACTGGTATCTGTCAGCATTACATACTATGTGGTGCAAGTGCTAGAACTTGGACCGAACCACAAAAGGAGGGGGAGTATCGATATACATCAAAGATACCCACACCTCCAGGTTGGTGGCAAAGCACGAAGCATCAGAGACTATCCATGTGCAACTAACAGTGGGTAAAACTGCCTTCCAGTTTGTAGCCTGCTACAGACCACCCTCCCAAACTCAGGAACCCCATTCGGCCTTCCTGAGAACACTGGAAAATATGAAGGTCTCTCCAAACACCATTATATTGGGCAACTTCAACTACCCAAACATAGACTGGGAGCATTACTCTAGCTCCAACACCCTAGCCCAAAGGTTCCTAGAATTTATAAACTCAAATGCTATGGAACAACTTGTTACCACTCCCACAAGAGGGGAAAACATACTGGACCTGATCATCACCAACATGGGGACTCTATGCCCCAGACCAGAAGTGTATCCCTCACTGGTAAGATCAGACCATAATCTAATCTCACTGGATATTCACATCCCGACCCCACCCCCTGCCCAGAAAACCACAGTGAAAAACTTCTCTAAAGCAAATTTCACACTCCTCAAAACTGAGGTGGAATACTTCAAAGCCCCCGGGCCTGTGGAAAATACGGCCCAGACCGCAGAATCCTTTATAAACACATTCTATGAACAACTTCAGGAATGCATGGATCATGCGATCCCAAATAAAACCAAGGCCCAATCCTCCAAAGGCAGACGTCCTGTCTGGTGGACCCCAGCCACAAACAAATTATACAATAGAAGGAGGAAGCTACTAAATGATAGAGCAAAATCCCAAAAAGGGAAGGCATCACTGATCAGTATTAGCAAAAAACTACGGGCACTCATAAAATTGTCTAAGGCCAGCTTCGAGAGAAAAATTGCACAGGACACTAAGGATAATCACAAGGCTTTCTTTGGTTATGTTAGGAACCTGGGTGGTAATTCCCAGATATGCTCAGAATTAGTCCAAAATGACAAAAAATACACTGAACCCACAGACATTGCCAACATCCTAGCTGACAGGTTCAGCACAACCCACCCCCACTAAAAGGGCAAATATCTATCTCAGCAGAATGCTGCCCCCCCCTGACATTTCAGATGCTCAGGTAAGAGCCGCCCTCTCCAAAGCAAAAAACACAGCATCAATGGGACCAGACGGTGTCCCGGGCTGCATCCTACATGACCTCCAAGAAGAGCTAAACCCAAACATAAAACTACTGTTCAGTCTCAGCCTTACTACAGGATATGTGCCCAAAGAGTGGTGTACAGCAACAGTGGTCCCTCTCCATAAAGGTAGTGCCTCAACGGATCCTGGAAACTATCGCCCCATAAGCCTGACTAGCTTGGTCTGCAAAGCTATGGAAAGGATCATCATGGACCTCATAAATAAAGATATTGGGGACCTACAGACACTGGATCCTACCCAGTTCGGCTTTGTTAAGGACAGATCCTGCCTCTTAAACCTAGTTGATTTCTTTGAAACAGTCACCAAGGCCATTGACGAGGAGAAGGTGGTCCACACAGCCTACCTGGACCTCGCAAAAGCCTTCGATACAATACCCCACTCGGGCATTATAGATAAGCTCACCAGCTTAAATATAAACCCCTATGTCACTAGATGGATTGCAAACTGGCTCAAGGACAGAACCCACATGGTTAGAATTGCTGGAGCCATGTCAGACTCCAAACCAGTTACAAGTGGTGTCCCACAAGGCTCAGTCCTGGGACCTCTCTTGTTCGGTATATATTTATCGGAGGTACAGGCCAACACGGAAGGACTGTGGCTGACCAAGTTCTCAGATGACTGCAAACTGGGGGCCATAATCGACTCTCCAGCCGACACAAGCATCCTCCAAAAAGGCCTCATAGAAACAGACAACTGGTGCCAGAGCCATGGCCTCAAGCTAAATGCCAAAAAGTGTATAGTCATCCCCTTTGGCAAAAACAAAGTGCCCACAAATTACCACATAGGTGGTAATCCATTAAGTACAGAAGAAGTAATTAGGGACCTGGGGACCCAAGTTGATAGCAATCTCTCATTTGACAACCACGTGGCCAAAGTGGTTAGAAAAACATTTTATATAGCCCACCTAATCATGAAGGGATTCACATCTAGATCACGGGAGGTCATCGTGCCTCTTTACTCATCCCTCATCAGGCCCATAATTGAGTACAATGCCCCTTTTGGGATGTACCTTACCAGACACCTGCAGCAACTGGAAAGACCCCAAAAGTACCTCACCAAGAGGATCAAAGGGCTCAAACAGATGCCATATGCTGCCCGGTTAAAGAAACTCCAGCTCTACTCAGTGGCATACTGCCTGTTCAGAGGCTATCTGTGCCTGACGTACAAAGCCATGTCCAACCCGGAATTAATGGACATGCTGCACCTCAGAAAATCCAAATCCCATCGAGCTACGCACTCGAGAGACTTGAACCTCAGCACTGAAATAAATAGGACATGCTGGAGGGACAGATTCATAACCCAGAGGCTCCCTTCACTCTGGAATAAAATCCCAGTCCAGGTTAGGCAGAGTCCCTCATTGACTCTCTTCAAGAGGAATCTTGATGAGTGGATGGGAGATCGTAAGTTTACCCTGGGTATCACTTCTGTGCCACTGTTAGACAGAGGCACAGTATACTAACCTCGAAAAAGGGCATAGCAAAATAAATTTAAAATGGGTGGCAAAAGCCAAACACATTCTGGCTAGGCTTATAAATGCCCTAGGGCAGATAGCTTAGTATGAACCTATGAACCTATGAACCTATGACTGTACAAGGAAGTACTCATCTAGCAGCTGTATACACCTATCTGTGGAATATGACCTGTGTGTGCCCGCATATGGTGTGCCAACCTCTAGATGAATGGGTTATGGCCCATGCACACACACTGCCCTCCCCATAGACCTACTATGACAAGCCTGCTGAGGTCATCCACTTTGAAATACACCCTCTGTGGCACGACCTATAACTGCATACTGCTGTAATGTGATAAACTAGTTAGGTAGGAGTTCCAATTCCTGACATGGCAACTGTGTGTGTGTGTCTGTCATTGTCTGTGTAGCGAGTTATGCTTTTTAGGCTAGTCTCATGCACTACAATTCAAATGCCCTACTTTGACAAGGCTGCTGAAGTCATCCACCTTGGAATACACCTCTGGGAAGGTTGTAGCCCAGTAATCTCTGTACTGCATCCCATAACTGCATACTACTGTAGTGTGATAAAATAGTTAGGTAGGAGTTCTAATCCCAGACTTGACAAGTGTGTGCATGAGTCTGTCCCTGTCTGTATGGAGAGCGATTTTTTATGATAGTCAGACACACTACATTTCAAATGCCCTACTTTGGCAAGGCTGCTGATGTCATCCGCTTTGAAATACATGTCTGGCAAGGATGTAGCCCAGTAATCTCCATAGCATGTCCCATAACTGCGTACTGCTGTAGTGCGATAAAATAGTTAGGTAGAAGTTCTAATCACAAACTTGGCAACTGTGTGTGTGTGTGTGTGTGTGTGTGTGTGTGTGTGTGTGTGTGTGTGTGTGTGTGTGTGTGTGTCCCTGTCTATGTAGAGAGCAATGCTTTTTAGGCTAGTCACACTCTCTACAATTCAAATGCCCTACTTTGACAAGGCTGGTGATGTCATCCACTTTGAAATATACCTTTGGGAAAGGAGCAACCCAGTAATCTCCATGGTGCATGCAATAACTGCTTTTCTGCTGTTGTGTGATAAAATAGTTAGGTAGGAGTTCTAATCCCAGACATGGCAACTGTGTGTGTGTGTGTGTGTGTGTGTGTGTGTGTGTGTGTGTGTGTGTGTGTGTGTGTGTGTGTGTGTGTGTGTGTGTGTGTGTGTGTGTGTGTGTGTGTGTGTGTGTGTGTGTGTTTGCGTTAGGAGCAATGCATTTTAGGCTAGTCACGCTCAGTACAATTCATATGCCCTACTTCGACAATCCTGCTGATGTTAAAAACTGTGAAATACACCTTTGGGTGAGGGGTATTACAGCAATCCCCATGGTGCGTCCCATAACAGCATCATGCTGTAGTGTAATATAGGTCTCTTAGGGGTACGCTTCCCACACATGGCAGTTGTGGATGTTTTGTGTGTGTTTCTATGTCTGTGTATGGGGCAATGCATTTTAGGCTAGTCACACTCAGTACAATTCAAATGCCCTACTTTATCAATCCTGTTGATGTCAATCACTGTGAAATACATCTTTGGGGAAGGGGCATTCCAGCAAACCCTGTGGTGCATCCTATAACAGCATCATGCAATAGTGTGGTATAGCACTGTGGTAGTGGTTCTATTCCCACACATGGCAGTTGTGGATGTTTTGTGTGTGTTTCTATGTCTGTGTAGGGAGCAATGCATTTTTGGCTAGTCACACTCAATACAATTCAAATGCCCTACTTTGGCAATCCTGCTGATGCCATTCGCTGTGAAATACACCTTTGGGGAAGGGGCATTCCAACAATTCCCATGGTGTGTTTTATAACAGCATCATGCAGTAGTGTGATATAGAACCCTGGTAGGGGTTCTATTTCCACACATGGCAGTTGTGGATATTTTGTGTGTGCTTCTATGTCTGTGTAGGGAGCAATTCATTTTAGGCTAGTCACACTCACTACAATTCAAATGCCCTACTTTGGCAATCCTGCTGATGTCATACACTGGGAAATACACATTTGTGGAAGGGGCATTCCAACAATCCCTGTGGTACGTCCTATAACAGCATCATGCAGTAGTGTAATATAGAAGTCTAGTAGGGGTTCTATTCCCACACATGGCAGTTGTGGATGCTTTGAGTGTGTTTCTATGTCTGTGTAGGGAGCAATGCATTTTAGGCTAGTCACACTCAGTACAATTCAAATGCCCTACTTTGGCAATCCTGCTGATGCCATTCACTGTGAAATTCACCTTTGGGGAAGGGGCATTCCAACAATCCCTGTGGTGCATCCTATAACAGCATCATACAGTAGTGTAATATAGAAGTTGGGTAGGGGTTCTATTCCCACACATGGCAGTTGTGGATGTTTTGTGTGTGTTTCTATATCTGTGTAGGGAGCAATGAATTTTAGGTTAGTCACACTCATTACAATTCGAATGTCCTACTTTGCAATCCTGCTGATGTCATTCATTGTGAAATACACCTTTGGGGAAAGATTATTCCAGGAATCTCCATGGTGCATCCTATTACTGTGTAGTGCTGTAGTGTAATATACTAGTTAGGTAGGAGTTCTAATCTCAGACATGACAGGTATGTGTGTGTGTGTGTGTGTGTGTGTGTGTGTGTGTGTGTGTGTGTGTGTGTGTGTGTGTGTGTGTGGGTGTCTGTGTTTGTCATTCGTATCCTGTGTGGAGGTGGTTGTGAGTGTGTAACAACTGGACTCAATGTGGAGCAGGTTTTGCAAACTTCTTATATGGTGGGCTGAGTATTATCACAATGACCACCATATGAGGATAAAGATGTGAAATAGCCGAGAGGCTGGGGTGCAGATCCATACCCCTGAATTTGACATCATTGCCAGCTGAACAATGTTATCAACCCTTGTATTACCCAGGGAACACTGTCAACCCATGTCTCATACACACACACACACACACCTGCCTAGGCAACAGCCACTGTGTTGGTAGTACCCTGCATATTGCCCACTGATAATAACCATGGTGTGATTGCAGTGGGCTACAGAGGGCATGGCACCCTCTCCATCAGTCCAATAGGCATGTACATGCCGACAGTGCACCTCCCCCATATTCATCACTGGACACCTGCAACACCTGTGGTGCTATCAAATGTGACCCACAAAGGACATACCATCCCTGAAACACAAGCCCTGTATGGACAGATGCCACTGACACCAGGGAATACTGGTATCATGCTATCAATGTAGGTGCAGCATCAACCGACTGCCCATTAACAGTTCCCACCACATGAGGCCAGGACTGGCACATCTGATGATAACAGTCTCTGTACACAACATGGGCCAGACACCCCAGGTACAGTTCCACATGTCACTGTACATGCATGTGGGAGGTGTGCACATCCCAGACACTGCCCTTATCATGGACTAAGGAACACCTACATGGCAAGCAATGCACGGCATTGGCCACATGCAATAGTCACCCAGGTGACTGGATGGTGAAAACAATACCCACCTGTATGGGCAACTCCAGACACTACACCCCTGAGCCACAATGCAGACCATTGTCATGCGGTCTGATGCCAAGTTATACCCATCACCTAGCCTTGTATAGCCGTCTGGCACTTGCAGATCCATGATGGCTGGTTACATTAGACATAGAATCATTTTTTACAACAATCCTGAATGACTGAGGTATTGAAAGTGTTAGAGACCTTTTACATACAAAGGAGATGCAACCTAATAAGATTAGTTTAGTGTGTGCACTGCTTGAGATTATCCTGGAAAACAAAATTTTTATGTTCGGAGATGAGTATTATATACAGAAGATTGGCGTGGCTATGGGTACTGCCTGTGCCAACAGCTACGCCAACCTCTCTCTTGTTCAATGGGAGGTTAATCATGTGATTAACAACAATGAATTTGCTATGTCCATTGTCTGCTATAAACATTTCTTGAAAGATATCTTCCTTTTGTGGCATGATACAGAGGAGCGCCTTAAGGAATTTATTGCATACATCAACAATGTGACTACATTCCTTAAATTTACTCATAAATATTCTGACAGGGAGATAGAGTTTCTAGATGTCAAGGTTAGTATAGATGTATTTCATTTAGTATCTACTACTTTGTATAAGAAACCCATCAAGAAGAATACTGTACTTCATAACAGCAGTATGCACCCTAAACATACAAGAGCAAATGCCCTGAAAGGGCAAATTTGTCATGTTATACATTTGCATAATGATGATATTGCTTTGCAATCAGCACTGTTTGTGCTAAAACAAGAGTTTCTGTCAAGAGGGTATAGAGAGCATGATATAGACACACAACTGGAACTAGCATGGAGAGAGAGAGAGAAGTGGTAGGTGTAAACCATATTATAATATGCAAGTTGGAGTATGTAGTAGTGATAACATCTATACATGCTCTAATAATACTTCTGAGATGGATGCACTTAGAATGCCACTCACATATGCTAGTAATATTAATATAGTGTGTGATATTAATAAGAATAACTGGGACATTCTTTCTAATGTTAAAGAATTAAATGGAGTTATAGGACATGAACCTAGATTCACCTTTAGGAACAACAGGTCCTTAAAAAGACAGCTCTGCTACAAGATTGACAATGTACAACAATATAATCAATCTGACAAGTTAGGTACATACTGTTGTAGGAGATGTACAGCCTGTCAATATATACATGTGGGAGGCTGCTTTTTACACCCCCCAAGGAGTTCACCTTTGAGTCTAATTTGAATGCTGATTGTCAAATGAAGAACGTGGTTTACTTTAGTTATTGCACAATCTGCTATGCTTTTTACATAGGAAAGACCAATCGTCCTTTGAAAGAGCATATAAGGGATGTCAGGAATGCTAAGGAAAGCAGTGCATTTGCAATGCATGTCTAAGAAGAAGGTCACACACTTGGTTTTAAGTTTTTTTACTTAAAATAGTCCCTGTTAATAAAAGAGGAGGTAATTTGAATAGTCGTACAGAAGGTGTTGAGTAGGAATGGATACTCAAATTCCAGGCGGATGTACCACCTGGACTTAAAAATAAAGTATCCTTAAAACATTTTTTAAGAGCAAGGTCACTGAAACATTAATATTTGTATGTAATGTGTATATAAAACATTAATTTTATTAATATTTACTATGCTTAGCCTCTCTATATAGTTTTATATTTTTTATATGTACTGCATTTTTTGAACATACAGATTATCTACTTATGCATTTTATGAATATATTTGTGTGTGTGTGTGTGTATATATATATATATATATATATATATATATATATATATATAATTTTAGCACATGGCGTTATGAAGGTATTATTAGAGTTTTAAATAGTTAGGGTATTTGTATAGTTGTTGACTATTTTATTTTATAACATTAGCCCTTGGTGTGCTAGTACTTTAATTTGTACTCCACATGCTTTCATGTCTTGTTTTTATTGGTTGCTATGTGATCTATGAGTCTATTTAAAATGTTTTGTTAAACCTGTTTAATGTTAGTCTGATGAAGTGGGAGTTGTCTGCGAAAGTGCTTACTTTCTCTGTGTTCTATTATATTAAACTTACTTTTGCTAATGTACCTGCTGTGTGCCACCAACGTTTTTTTTCTCTGGACATGTCAGTGCTATGTTTATGAGGAAACACCCATCTATAGGGTCATCTGCAGACTGGCCAGTATGTGGTGCCTTTAGTTTCAGGTGTTACCCACACAGCATCTATCTGTGAATTGCAGAATGTAGTGTGAGGATTAAAGTCTGTAGATGGTGACAGCCATGAGAGTTACTGACTTCATTTCCCTCAAAGGACATATGTTGCAACAAACCCTGTTACAACAGTAAATGTATGAGGTTATCACAGCAATATGTCAATATTGGACCTGTGTATGTGCCTCCAGCCACAACCCTGTCAACCTTTGTACATATGTCATGCAGTAAGGGGTGCATATATGCTGTACACCATGATTAGTGACATCATATCTGATAACAAGCCAGTGAGATATCAGACTGCTACACATGTTATGTATAGTAGGGGTTATATTTGATGACATAACCTGGACATTATGTGGTTGTCAGTACAGTACTGAGGTCTGTGTACTTATGGTGATTGTCAGCAGTGTGTGTATTGTTAATATGTACCTTGGCCTGTGTACAGACTGTGGTAGATGTCATTGTTCTTGGTCCTGTTCTGTCTGATGTTACATACTGCTCCACTGTATGCTACCCTATCAGCTTACTTATTTGTAGGACCATACACGCACATGTCAAATACCACAGACAGGCATTGGACCACACTGTGTAGTGGCCCAGTATATGTAGGGTTAGTGTGTGAGTGGCACATATGAGGTTGGTGTTGAACAGATAGTGCATATACTGTAATACTATGCTAGCATACCATATGTGGCTGTGTTCACATTGGTTATGGTTATGCACTTTCACACAGGTGTATGTTACTCTGTGCTGTGGCATGCCTGTAGATCCTGCTATATATGCAGTACATGAGCATTCCCCGATAGGAAATGTAGGCCAGTGTTGATCCGGTCTGCCTGTAGCCTGCACAGCGCTTTGTTACATACCTAGCAGCTTAGTGTACTTAACCCAGTGAGATGTAATGTCCAGATACTTGCCAGATGTACTGCTGTGCCACCATAACAGTCATGTATGTCAGACAGAGCAGTGGGATGCTATACAGATGTATGTCAATATCTAGTGGGTAGTATGTGGCCATGGCACCTCTGTTCCAGCAGTTATTATGTGGCAGGACAGACAGGGATGTGTGAATGCATAACCTATGGGGGCATATGTATAAAAGTAGTTATGTGTTATACCCTTCTACATGGCTGTTATCATCCACATTGTCAGGATTGGTCCACAAGTCTTGCACTAAGGGGTTATGTGTATACCTCTGGACTGTCCAGAGTGTGTCAAGACTGTCCACATATATTGGCCATTATCTCTGCTGTTGTCCACAGGAGCATTAAGTGCTAGCAGTGGTACTGTACTATGATTTCCTTAGGATGGCTGTCAGTAGCCAATGGCGCACATGTTAAATGCAGATGTGACCTCACACACACACCTCCCACACACACTATGTGAAGACACTCCCTATTACAGTAGCAATAGTCTACAAATATACCTGCTATACATACCAGACATCCCCTTGCACTACGAAGTTGGGACTATAGGTGGTGAGGTAGGGCTACACTCCATGTTCGGGATATACGCTGAAGATATATGTACATATAATTGTACAGATATCTATATAGACATACCCATATACATATCAACATACATAGATGGATATGTATATGTACATAGATATACATATAAACACCCAGATATATACATATACAGAGCAATATATGTCTACACATATACAGATAGAGATACATATGCACATATATGTATGGATATCTACATATATATTGACAGCAGTAGGTATATCAGAATAGATATGTATGCACATATAGTTATTTATATCTACATATATACCAGCATAACTAGGCATATCTGTACACACAGGATGTGAATACATATATAGCTATATATACATATATCTATATATACATATATGTATATCTGTATATACATATATCTATATATACATATATGTATATGGGGGAGCTACAGAATCCTGAAAGCCCAAAATCCTGAAAACCATCAGAGGATGTATATTATCATACAATCCACTTTGGGTAAATGCAGGCCTACTGCCACCTGTCATACACACTGGTCTGTTTGTCAGTGTGCCTGTTATGTCAGTTATGCCTAGTTATGTAACAGTTACATCCCATTGTGTCAACTGAGGTCTTTACCCCCTAGGGATTGCCTACAGAGTGTAGATAGAGGCTACTGAACTATACATCTGCATTACTTACTGTTGATTGTTTGGTATCTTGTGGCCCACTCTGTCTTTACTATTGTACTACTTGATGGCCTTGGCCTGGACAGCAACATCTGTTAACATTTACAGACTACTGTATTAGTATAACTGTTTCACAGTTGCATTACTCACTTTATATGGATGTCCGTGTCTAAACAGCTATATGACATGGCATATACAACTGTAATAGTACACAAATACAGCTTTCTGATTTATGCAAACCTGTGTGTGGTGTTATATCCTTTGATCTCTCTGTGGGTATATGTTGCAGGCAATGATTGCAATTTGTATGGGTGGCTCATACAGTCTCCAGTCGGTAGGGTGGTAACTGTAGGAATAGCTGCTGTTCCATATTGTGTGCACCTTCTACATATGTATCTTACTATACATATCTCTGCATGTGTATGTGTAATTGCATATATATATATATATATATATATATATATATATATATATATATATATATATATATATATATATGTATATATCTGTATCTCCAGTAGATTGCTGCCACATTGTACATTCCCTATGGGAGCCAGACTGTACTGCATGATATGTTACTGATACCAGCCTGACATCATACAGGTGGGATGAAGTACTGTTAACATCTTTTGCCCATGTTGTGTCAGGTCCTGGGTATCGGGCTGCAACAGTTGGCTGTGTATTGCAGGGCGGACATGTTTGGCTGTGGGGGGGGGGGTACCTAATCATACAAGACATATGTTGTTTGAGGCCTTTCAACCCCAGTAACGGTGCATGTGGACATATATTTTTTATGTTGTGTTCCCATTGTTATCTACAGATGTATGTCCATATATACCTATGTAGATACATATATCTGCTTACATATATATAACTTGCTGTATATATGTAGACATATAGATGTTGACATATAAATCTATACATGTATACATTTGTATGTATATATGTTTACATTTATATATATATGTATATATTTCTATATTATATCTATATTTATATATATATATATATATATATATATATATATATATATATTATATCTATTTAAATAATAATATCTATACACACACGCACACACACATACCTGTTGGAATACATTCCCTGTACTGTTGAATGACTGGGCTGGATGATATGGTTGTGAAAACATCAGGCTTATGTATATCTGACATGGCTTAGTGGTAAATCACTTTGGCTATGGTGTGCAGTGGCCTTGATTCGAGCCTTGCAGAGGCTATTTGTTTGTTGCTGGGCAGAACAAGGGCTGTTCGATACAGTGTGATTAAGGCACTTTTGAACAGTTGTAAGCTGGTTTGTGCAGGTTTGAACGGAGGTAAGCACTGCTAACTTCCGGTTATAGTTTTTTATACTCAATTAGCTTCTAAATTGCTTAACCTGTGTAGGCATTGCTTACCCTCACTCAAACAGGCTTAAACCCACTTACTGCCATATAAAAGTGTTTACTCCTACTTACCCCCGCGCAAATTTATTTAACTCATTCAGTCCAGAGCAGCTCAGGAAAAGCTGCCTGCTGAATTCCACCATAGGAACAACAGAGCAGCCTGAGCTCATTTTCAGAAAATCCATTTGAAATACTATACAGAAAACAAATGCTCATAACTCTTTAACTATAAGAGCTACACTAAAAGTTTAAACGCGAAAGTTGTTCAGCAGACACTGACCTTTCCAACAGTGTAAATATTGATAGTGCATATCAAAGTCATAATGAAATATTTGGCAAGGAATGCTGATATTGTGCAATTTTTTTAATTTTTTGGAAAAGCAAAGCACAATATCTTGGTCTATGTACTATGCAGACCCATACAATTTGAATTTAATTTGTTAGTATGAATGTCAGCTTTAAAATTATACTTTAACCATAACTGTGTGACACTCCTTTCATGAGATATTCACAGAAATATGATTAGTATATTATTTCTCATAATTGATAAATAAACAAAGCATAATATCTCATCACCTGTAACAGACAGAGCCTACATATCAGTGTAGAAGTTGTGCATCTGAATGTCAGCTTCAAAATGACGCATCATTTGTGTGATTACCATGCTCCCTAGCAAAGATATGGGCATAATAATGAGAAGTATTGTAAATGTATAATTTTCATATTCGTACAAGACTAAACAAACTGTGATATCTGTATGTGTGTACAGTGCCTAGACACAGTTCTTTTACCATGTTGTAAGGAGTAACACTGTCTTCAAAATGATGCATTACTTCACACAATGTGGTGCTCCCTTGCAAAGTTATTTACCAAAATATGAAAAAAATCATAATTTCCATAACCTAAGTCAGAAACAAACTTTGATATCTGCCTATGAGTACAACATACAGGTACCATTCTTTTACCATGTTAGAACTATAAATAATCTTTTCAAAATGAGGTATTACTTAGCACATTCAGATGCTCCCTTGCAAAGTTATTTACCAAAATATGAAAAAAATTATAATTTCCATAACCATAAGTCTCAAACCAACTTTGATATCTGCACATGTGTCAAACATACTGGCACAATTCTTTTACCATATTAGAACCAGCAATACTGTCTTCAAAATGAGATATTACTTGGCACATTCAGATGCTCCCTTGCAAAGTTATTTACCAAAATATGAAAAGAAATCATAATTTCCATAACCATAAGTCTCAAACAAACTTTGATTTCTGCACATGTGTCAAACATACTGGCACAATTCTTTTACCATATTAGAACCAGCAATGCTGTCTTCAAAATGAGATATTACTTGGCACATTCAGATGCTCCCTTGCAAAGTTATTTACCAAAATATGAAAAAAATCATAATTTCCATAACCTAAGTCAGAAACAAACTCGGTTATCTGCCTATAAGTACAACATACAGGTACCATTCTTTTACCATGTTAGAACTATAAATAATCTTTTCAAAATGAGGTATTACTTAGCACATTCAGATGCTCCCTTGCAAAGTTATTTACCAAAATAAGAAAAATCATAATTTCCATAACCATAAGTCTCAAACAAACTTTGATTTCTGCACATGTGTCAAACATACTGGCACAATTCTTTTACCATATTAGAACCAGCAATACTGTCTTCAAAATGAGATATTACTTGGCACATTCAGATGCTCCCTTGCAAAGTTATTTACCAAAATATGAAAAAAAAAATCATAATTTCCATAACAGTTATTTGCCAAGCTCAGAGAAATAAATTTTACATAACACATTTCATAATAGTGTTTTACTTACTATACTGGTCCAGCTTGGTCATGGGTGTTTTCCATTCTTCTCACAATCATGCAGGGCTCTCCTCACGCCATTGTGGAGGTTGGTCAAGAAGAATGCAATGCCCTCCTCAGTTAGGTGAATGCCATCCCTTCTGAACCAGTGAACATCTTCCCTTCCAGTATTACCTCATCTGAAATAAAGCATGGGTGGACACTGACAAGGGTGCACAGCCAGGGCACATGTAAAGAGAAAAAGCAGGGTAAGGACCGCTCCACTAATATGCCAAGGACAGGCATGGGGCTCCAGACGCTGGTTATCTGTAGTGTCCCATAGCTGTGCCGGCTGCCCACTCAGACTGCTGATACCACTATGGTCTCATGACCTCCTTCAGTGGCAGCAGTCTGCCTTACCTCTGCCTTTTCTCTTTACATGTGCCCATTCAGCAATGGACCTAAGGGATGAGGGACTGAAGTAACTCACTAATTGCTGTCCTGACCTACCGGAAGGGCGGTAGACTGAGGGGAGAGCTACATCAAGGCAACATGTCAAAAGAACAAGACTGACCCAGGCTGTGTCTTTTAGCATGTTTTTGCAGTACATCACAGTGGCACACCCAACCCCATGCTTACCAAGGACAGCAGCACTATGGGACTGTGCTGTAGAGTCTCCAGGTTCCCAAGTGCGATCCCGGTGGATCACAAGATCCATGCTGGCTGGGTATGCCCCCTGTGATGCACCCAGCAACACAATATTCGGCGATGGGACAGCGTAAGGTTTTTGGCTGCTCCCTTTCCAGTGACTCCCAGAACAGCAGAAGACAGTCTTACCTTATCTGAAATAAAGCATGGGTGGACACTGACAAGGGTGCACAGCCAGGGCACATGTAAAGAGAAAAAGCAGGGTAAGGACCGCTCCACTAATATGCCAAGGACAGGCATGGGGCTCCAGACGCTGGTTATCTGTAGTGTCCCATAGCTGTGCCGGCTGCCCACTCAGACTGCTGATACCACTATGGTCTCATGACCTCCTTCAGTGGCAGCAGTCTGCCTTACCTCTGCCTTTTCTCTTTACATGTGCCCATTCAGCAATGGACCTAAGGGATGAGGGACTGAAGTAACTCACTAATTGCTGTCCTGACCTACCGGAAGGGAAGGAGACTGAGGGGAGAGCTACATCAAGGCAACATGTCAAAAGACCAAGACTGAACCAGGCTGTGTCTTTTGCATGTTTTGCAGTACATCACAGTGGCACACCCAAGCCCATGCTTACCGAGGACAGCAGCACTATGGGACTGTGCTGTAGAGTCTCCAGGTTCCCAAGTGCGATCCCGGTGGATCACAAGATCCACGCTGGCTGGTATGCCCCCTGTGATGCACCCAGCAACACAATATTCGGCGATGGGACAACGTAAGGTTTTTGGCTGCTCCCTTTCCAGTGACTCCCAGAACAGCAGAAGACAGTCTTACCTCATCTGAAATAAAGCATGGGTGGACACTGACAAGGGTGCACAGCCAGGGCACATGTAAAGAGAAAAAGCAGGGTAAGGACCGCCGCTCCACTAATATGCCAAGGACAGGCATGGGGCTCCAGACGCTGGTTATCTGTAGTGTCCCATAGCTGTGCCGGCTGCCCACTCAGACTGCTGATACCACTATGGTCTCATGACCTCCTTCAGTGGCAGCAGTCTGCCTTACCTCTGCCTTTTCTCTTTACATGTGCCCATTCAGCAATGGACCTAAGGGATGAGGGACTAAGTAACTCACTAATTGCTGTCCTGACCTACCAGAAGGGAAGGAGACTGAGGGGAGAGCTACATCAAGGCAACATGTCAAAAGACCAAGACTGAACCAGGCTGTGTCTTTTTGCATGTTTTTGCAGTACATCACAGTGGCACACCCAAGCCCATGCTTACCGAGGACAGCAGCACTATGGGACTGTGCTGTAGAGTCTCCAGGTTCCCAAGTGCGATCCTGGTGGATCACAAGATCCATGCTGGCTGGGTATGCCCCTTGTGATGAACCCACCAACCTAAGAGCAGTTGGCAAAACAAAATTGAAGAGGGACCTTCCTGGCATTGGTGCTGAAGGGCTTGGCTGCTAACTGACATGGGGGCACAGAAAGAGCACATGTACACTGAAAAAGCAGGTGAGGCACTCTGCTTTACCTCTGCCTTTTCCATTTACGTGTCCTTTCTGCAATGAGTAGAAGGGAGGAGCTAATGTAAGCCCTGTTGTCCTGACCTACATACACTGACTCCACCTGAAGGGAGGGAGACTGAGTGGAGCTACATCAAGGCAAAATGTCAAAAGACCAAGACTGACCCAGGCTGTGTCTTTTTGCATGTTTTTGCAGTACATCACAGTGGCACACCCAAGCCCATGCTTACCAAGGACAGCAGCACTATGGGACTGTGCTGTAGAGTCTCCAGGTTCCCAAGTGTGATCCCGGTGG